>NW_020537458.1:0-19168 GCF_003426905.1 Ctenocephalides felis
GAATACTTAGGGTCCATTTGTAGTCGCAGATTGGGCGCTAGTGAGCCGATGAAAAAGTATTTTTAAATGTTTTATGTTGGTTACTAAAAACGTCAGTGTTACTTTTGTGTAAGTTTTACAAATGGCGATTCTTGTTCGTTTGTGTTTGTATATTTGTTAATGAAGATTCGTCAGGAATTGCTCACAAATGCATAGCCCCTTGACAATATGAATAGATAGCTTCAAACTCATATGAGGACATAATTACTACATTACTACGTAGTGCATTGACATATTAGTCTAATCATAATACACTTTAAGGAAAGAGGTCAGTTCTAGGAAATTGTGTAAGAAATCAAGTACGCGCTCCTACAAGAAAGACATAATACACAAATAAAAAGCTGTTCCAGCTGTTTAAAATTGGATTACCACTTCACACGGATCTGAATATACTTGAGGGAGATGAATTGCTTAAGAATGTCAAATTTTGCACGGGATGATTATTAGTTAATGAGTTGTTAAGTATGACAGACGATGTAATGAACTAACACTATAATGCATTATTCACTAAATTTTTTTTTATAGTGTTTTTTTTTTTTTTTTTTAATTTATCGTCATCTTTGGTCATCTTAATATTGTTTTGGCAATTCGTTATATATTTTGCTGGCACTCCATATGACATTTTCTCTGGAATTCTTCTTTCTATTGTGTTCAATGTGAAAATTGTTGTGTTGTCTAGTGTAGTGTTCATGTATATCTTGATTTATGTCTAAATTTCAATAAATATTTATATAATGAGTAGAAAAAAGTGAAGAAGTTATTCCAGTAGATTAGATGTGATATCTATTACAAATAAACCGGTGTATTGCAGTGTATTTGTTGATTTATATTTCGATTTGATTGTATATTTATTTTAATATAATATTATCTAGTATTTTTTTGTTATTATTGTATTATTACAAAACATAATAGGATTGTAATACCAAATTTAGTTTCAAATATCCGTGCACTAAAATTCATTAATTTTCATTTCAAATTTTGCGCCATTAATTTGAATGCCAAAAGCAGCACCATCACGTCGAGCGGAGGACCCTTTAAGTATTCTTTTTGAACGTAAAAATCGGGCGAGAGAAGCGTCTATTCGCTCAGAGCGTGACTGCAGCGCCCATGCAGCGCCGGAATAAATATGAACTAACTAAGGCTATCAGTGTGCGGTTTTTATGAGTTTTGTATGATTGTTAAAGAAAAAAGATATTAAATAATTGTTATAAATAATAATAAACATCATACAATATAATGTGAGCGCTCAATGTTTATTGAAATTATTAATTTACTTCAACGCACTTAAAACATAGTTAAGTATAATGATTAATTTAATAAAGAAATGCAGTAAACATTTTTAAGGTTAAGTGCCTTAAAGCTTATGTCATGAGCTCGGAATAGTTCTTGATAAAAACAATATAATAATGATAAATATATTTTATCAATAGAATAAGTAAATAATAAATTAATTTACTCATTCTTTTATTATTTTTGGTCAAACTAAAGACTTAGACATTATTAAAGACATGATTTAGGCATTATCATAAAGACAAGACCCATCAAATAAAATTGCAGGAAAAAAAGCGACTTTAACTTTTCGAGTCTTGTAAATTGAAGGAAATATTGTTGACAAGTAGGTTGGACTCAATACTTCTTCCAATTCACTGCAAATGCGATTATAGGGCTTGGGAACCCACGGTGATCCATCAACACTACAAATATATATTTGCATTATTTCAGCATTGTATTAATTAAACTGATTGTAAATAAACATTTTACGCTATGTGATAACTTTTATTTTTCTTTTATTCATAAAATTACATTTATTATATATTAACATAAAATTAATAGATAGATAATAGTTATACATAATCAATATACAATATATAAATATATATTTATCATTATTTCAGCCTTGTATTAATTACATTGTTTGCAAAACAATTTTTTCTAGTAAGCATTAAATTTTGATAAAATAACAATTTATTGACTTATAATTTTTCTTTTTGCTAAACATAACATTTTACAAATATTCATAGTACTCCGAATTGAATTTTTATAACAATAAGGTTATGATACTTACTTTATTTTTCTAACCGCAGCAATCCACTTTTCCCGTTGATTTTCTTTCCACTTATCTGTAGGAAATGTATAGAATTTGCAGTCACTTTTTTTGCTCTTATTTCTCACCCACTACAAAACAGCTTTGGTGGCTCATTTTTAATTATCTTATTTAAATTTGAAATAACAAATATTGTATGTGTTTTTTTTTTAAATTTTCTAATTTTAATGTCATAATGACCTACTTATCAAATAGCCACACGAACGCTTCGGTCGATTTGACTTCCCCTTCATGCCTTCGCACATAGCCAAATGAACACGGGGTATTCTAATATTGTCTAGGTGTCTCATGTCCAAAATTAAAATTCTTGAAACCTTTTCTTTTTGTTTGTAAATCAGTTAATACCAACGATATTTTATAAATGATAAATATGATAACACATGGTGTTATCGATTCTAATCATACATAAAATAAACAAAGTATAAATATAATATTTTATGAAATTTATTATTGTCTACAATTCTTGTATTTCTACAATATGGACTACGCCTCCATATTTTGGTGACCCCGAGAGTGAACAAATAACACGCAAGAAGGTAAGAAGATCAAGACATTTTTAGAAGTTAAAAAAAATAAATTGAAGTCTCAAGAATAATCAAGAAAAGAATTTTTAAAAATAATAATTAATATAAATGGCTCACAACTGCCTTAACTCAAAGAACATTCTAATCCTACAACTGAGACTCCGACCACGCACATCGAGAACAACAACAACACGTGCTCAATAAATCCCTCATTATCCTGGAAAATGAGTCGATTATAAGCACCACGGCAGAGAACAGGGAGCACCAGCAATCATTGGCAACCGCCACTCAACCGCATCAATGGGTGCATCGATGCTCGGTATGGGCGTGTTTCTCGTTTCACAATTATGTATTTCATAACTTTTAGTCAAAATAGTTTTCAAATCTTTTAGTTATTCATATTTTTTTCTAAAAAAATGTTTTTCTCTAATATGTTATTAAGTTTAATTTTTTAAAATAAATTTTTGTTGAGTGTTTTTGTCCTGTGTTGCTGAATGATGACACGCATCTTGTGTCGAAACGTACAATAAAAGTTTTTATACTTTATACCTTTTTTTTTTCGACGAATGGGCTGCTAGTTACTTTGAAATATATATATATATATATATATATATATATATATATATATATATATATATTGAATGGTAGGTATATATATATATATACTATAGCTGACCCGGCGAACGTTGTTTTGCTAAGTAAGGTATATTCAATTTCTCGAGAATCAAAAAATTAATACTTTAAGTGTATAAGGATGTGTTGTTTGATTTTGAATGATATATACAATGAGTCTATATTTTATCAATACAATCAAACTGGAAGTTTTATACACTTTCTATAGAAAATGGTATAATCCAATCCAAGTCATTTTTGGTCTTTCGACATTGATTACGTTTCAGGTTTTTCAGATTCAGGATTTTATGTATAATTGCAAATATTACTACTGAGCTTACATCAAAATTTTCAAATTTCTGCGAGGAGAGAAGAGGAGGGATAAAAAACGAATTAAGTATTTTCTTGACCTGCTTTTTGAAAAGTTTCAAATAACATTCGATGAATTGAAGTAAATTTAATAAAAAGTATATATGTAGAGCAGGGCGAGGCACAAAGGTCAAATTTGACTTTGAGCAAATATAAACTATATTATGAAAAGCGAACCAATTATGTCAAAACAAATAACACATTTCAAACGAACAATTATCTGACTACGTTCAGTAAAACTGCCAGCTACTTCATCATTGTAGAAATGTGCTTTTTTGCTGTCTTTCAAAAAATTGTTATCTAGACCTTTTCACCACACAGACAGGGAAACTTGGAACGGCCAGGTGGCAAAGAGGTTTAATGTCTTATTTTAATTTTAAAGGTCTTATAGAGAATAATTACTTTTAACTAATGCTAAAAAACTACCAACGGAAGAAAATACTTTTATTATGGATTTTCAAAAATTACAGTTTATCTAAAGATAGCAAAGTCATAAGAATCAAGGTTATAGCTGGTTATACATCTTTTTCCCTCTACTTTTCAATTCCTTGTTGAACAATGCTTAACTTTACTGGTTTTTGACACATTGCTGGTGAACCTTTTTAACCCCGAACCTTCATATATTACTATCTAATCCTCGATAAATTCTGCGAAAACATAACTGGGAAAATGTTATTCGGCAAAATGTCCCTTTGATCGATACCAAATTTAGGTTCTGAATAAAAATAACATAAATAAAAAATAATATAACCTAGAAAATGTTTTATAAATACCAATGAGTATATAATTATACAAATGAGATCTATCAGAGTACCGTGTTTCAGAAAAATATGCTAAAAATTGCATTTCATATCAACATTTCAAAAAAGTTGATATTTAGTTTCTAGTAATACTTGCGGCCCGTTTACTAACATTTTTGTATATAAATAAAACTACAAACAAAACTACTACCACAATTTAATCATAATTAAATAATATTCACGTAAAACATCCTATTAAATGTAATTGAACAGAATCTGTCAAAATCGTTTGACATTTCACGTATTAGCCACCGTCCATTGTTTTAATTCAAATTACGCTTCTACAAAAATTTTCAAATTAAAAATGTAAAGTTTCTACGAGATTTTGGAATAATATCTCACCTTTTGGACTTTCTCTGGATTGGCACGAACTTTTGAAGACTAAGACTGGCCAAATCGATTCAGCCGTTTTCGAGTTTTACTTGGACATTTGAAAGAAAGCTCCATTTTTATATATAAGATACATATATATATGTATATATATATTAAATGGTAGAGTCTTGGAATTGTGTATATTTTGTAGAGTTTCGAACAAGAATCCAAAAGTAATAAAAAACAAGAAAAGTTTTTTAATAAACAATTTTTTTATTTATTTACTGTCGACGTTTCGGAACTAGGTACGTTCCATCTTCAGGACATCTGTCAAGAAACATGATCTTGATGAGATTTAAGCAAATAATATGTTTACGAAAAAAAATGGATTTTCTTAAATAATAATTAATTGCAAAAAATAATAATGCACAGAAATATGATAATCAGGCAAATAAATAAAGAAATTGTTTGTTAAAAAACTTTTCTTGTTTTTTATACTTTTGGATTCTTGTTCGAAACTCTACATATATATATATATATATATATATATATATAATATATATATATCTATATTATATATATATATATATATAAATATATATATATATATATATATATATATATATATATATATGGAATCAGGCCCGATTGTTATCACAAGGTAACAATGGAAGTGATATAACAGTGTATATGCGGGTGCGAACATGACAAATGCAATGAATGTATCCTATTCAGATGTAGTCAAAATAGTGCAATTAAGGAAATTATTAATAATAAACAAAAAATTGATTTATGTAATAAATTATTGAGTGTAAAAAAGAGTATCGTCAATAAAAGTAAAGGAATTAAAAACGTCAAAACATACGGAAAGAAGGAAATTAATTCAGAAATATTAAAAACTCGATTAGAACGACAGAAAATTTTAAAACAATAAAAAATCATAATGAAATTACTTCGAAGAGAAAGGTAAAAAATTGGCATGAATGTATGGAAGCAGACAGAGATGATGAACAAATTCTATTAACGATTGTGATCATATTGTGACAAATGGGGGTTGAAGCCCCCTTCTTGGGGTATGCAATGACTGCCAAATATTATATTCTAGCCTTGCAACCCCATTACGAAGGGTTTACTTCAACACTCCAATCGCCCGCTAAAGTACCTGTAATTACCTGTGGGGGTTAGTAGCTACTATACGAATGAGACCAAGATTACTTTTATAACTAAATCTATTAAATAGTCAATAATACATTTCGCATGTATTTGTGGAACATGACCGTACTTGCATACGGTCATGTTCCCTAACTAATACCACTTATTCTTATATCATTGTATATGTGCTTATATGGACTATGAGGGGAGAATAGCTACAGCTTATAATTTACATAATCTGACCTTTAAGCTGGACCTGTCTTGTTGCACAACACACACACAACTAACACTAACGTATCCCAAGGCGTTCGCCTATGGGATACGTCTTCGTTGGCTCTAACTTCTTAATTGCCAGAACCTCCAGAGCAACTCTCTCATGGACCTCAAGAACCAACAACTGGTTAAGGGTAGGGGTGTACCCTGGGGTTGACGACTATCAGGCGACAATATTTATCAAAAAGACGATAATATTGATTATCGTCATACGCCCCCCTGTCACACCAGAGCCGCCCTCGGCTCTAAAAGATGTTGCTACTTTTCAACGATGTTTGAGGTCCCCGTAGCGGTATCCATAATTGTTGGCCGCACGTCCAGAGCCTGGTTTACTTGATATGAATTTGAGCGTAGACTGTAGTTGTGGGTGTGTGCCTTCAGTAATTGTGCTTTCGGCCAGATATATGACGTATTGTGTTCCTAACTAGCTATTCCCCCATTTGTTAACAAAGAAGGTTGATGAACAACAAACAAAAAGAAATCATTAATAAACATCACAAGTATTCAATAAAAACATATATAAATCGACAACCATAATCTTTAAAACAAATATCAAAACTAAATTTATATATGGGTCAATTTGACCTTCAACTGGAAACTTGAACTTAATTAATTTTGTTTTCCAAGAGCTCGTGTTTGAAAAAAAAAAACTGTACTTATATGAACTTCAAATCGCGATTTCATTTAAATTAGACGAAAGAAAAACTACAAATTATATATAATGCTACAATACAAAAAAAAATTACACGTGGAAAGATTAAGATGTTACTAAAAAGAGAACGTTTTCTTGTACAATTTTTTTTTTCGCTATCTTGACAACAAACTTAACCTATGTGTGTGTGCTGTTCCCTAATTTCTTGGTTGTAGTATTAGTTATTATGAAATACACGTAACCCGAAATCTAAATTAGTTCGCCAGAATCGATGAGCCCGATGATATGGACAATATGGAGTAACGCGTGGAAAAACATTAAAAAAAAACTAATGTGACGATAAACAATGAAGAATTTATTTACCTTTACTTTAAACTGAATCAATTCCGTAAATAACTAAATGACTAACGAGCGCGACATTTACAGTAATTCAGCCTCTACTGGTGTGATTGCCCCCCAAATACAAGACCACAGATGGGGGCTAAGATCTAGTTATCCTTCTTGCTCCCCCCGCAGCGCCCCAACCATAATAACACTAGACCGACCGCTTATGCGCACCAAAAAACAATGGCACTTACAATCACCTGTGTAAGCGGGACACACCCAGAGTTCCCCAGCTCGGCACAAGGGCCCTCAAAGGTTGCCCCCTTCGCGGGGAAATGGCGACGTGCGACCTATGGCGCCATTCCAGACTCACTGAAGGTACCTTCTTAAAATATTCCCAAAATCACTCAATATAATACTCATAATAATTCGACGGCTGCGGGTTTGATTAAGGGCGGTTTCCCCGATTGAAACCGTACGCGTCCATCGATTCGGACATCTCAGTGGTCCTCGCTCGTGGACAACTGGGCCCAGCTTTAAACAATAATATACTCATATACGCATAAAACAAAAACGTAAATCCGATATGGCGTCCCGATATAAGCCTGCAGACTTATATTTATATAATCTTGTTGCAACAACCTACTCTCCACAAACAAAAATCCCACTATAACTTCTTTGCACCATGACGACTAAATATCCTAACATATTCTAAAACTTAATTCTATGACCTATCTAAGGGAGGGAGAGGGGAATCTTAAGCCTAAACTAATATTATTATTTTATTTAAAAAAGGTAAATGACTTTTTTTTCAATCATATGTCTCTACCTAGAAAAAAAAATCTTTTACTCGAAATGAATCGTGTCGTATAAATCTATGCTGGGGCCGCTTGCCCCTGACCCTCGGACTAAAGCTACGTCAACCGACGGTCGAGCTGTCTAAGGTATATTCATAAAAGAAAAAGAAAAAACGTAATGTTGAAAATAAATAATTAACAAAGGTGGTGAAGGCTACGACACGATCCATCAGTTTATATATTCCTTTATATAAACTAAACATACTTATTTTTGATTCTGAAAATCAACATCGCCCTATCTCTAATACTCCGTACATACTTGTTTCCTTTATTAATTTCCTCATTTCATTAACTCTATTTGCCATATCGGACCCCTTAATCAGGATTGAGCGGTCAAAAAACGAGCCAATAACTATTGACGAGACAGAATTAAAGTATTTTTAATAAATTCAAATCGTATTTTGTCCATATAAAAGGGCGTCACGAAGATTTAACAAACGCCGACGGTATAAACGCGGTAATACACTATAAACGTTCGTTTGGTTTGATTTACGGTGGCATTATCAATAAACGAAAAAAAACATACGACGAAAATAATACATAAACGATTTGGGCACCTTAGCATATTCAACATTTCAACTAATAATTGCCCTCTATACTCTCAATACTTTGTAACTTGTAACAAAGTCTATAAAATCTATCCGTAAACCAAACCAAACCTTTCGCGACGTACGGCTAAAAAAAAACGACCCAACGATATATACATATATAAAACAAAACATTATTCGAATATATTAAAATGGCGAACAAAACGGATAATGCAATAATGATAATAGGATAAAAACAGTAAAAGTGACGAAGTTACGCGTATGATATAAAACTAATTTATAATAGAGTAATAAAACATTAAAATTAATAAAAATTAGACAAACATGAAAAAGGGAAAAAAACTATTCGATAGATAAAAACAGCGAAAAAAAAAGTGTCACTGGCCGTTCTAGCTGTATGACGCACACAACTAGAGCGTTTATCCAGCCGTCGGGTACAGGTCCGTACTTGGCAAGACCGAGTGAAACCCTTACCAGTGTTCCTGCGCCCGCAGAGATATGACTTCTAAAAGACACTTTATGCCTGCAATCTGCTCTAATTAACGAAGGTTGGCTAGTCCTTTCGTTACCGTGCCGCATACGATGTATAACTAGACTGGTCGCGATAGCCGTTGTAATCGTTATGCAAAGAAATCATATCCCAATCCTACTATTAGTAGAATCGGTTGGATAAAGCCGCGAATAGAGCACCAGACAATGGTGACCCGGCAGAACTGAGGCCAACATTAGTACGCGTAATAATAAAAAGAAAGAAAATATTTAAAAAAGAAAAGAAAAACATTATCAAAATTATTAAAACTAACCCATTATTGCATCATCTTGAAAAAAAAAACACGAAAATACACGACGATAAAATATGAAGTAAGAAAAAAAAACTATACTAATACTACCAACCAATTACTCTATACCTATTTATTATACAACAATCCAGCTGGTCAGATATGATAGCATGCCTATGTTTCAACTATTTGAAAAAAAAACTAAGTCCTTGTTAAACTAACAAATCCGATTCGGCACTGTCTGCCTGGCTCAAAAACTTCGACTCTCTGCACGCGTTTCGTAAGCGCCAAACATCTCACCCCGTGAGTTCCTCAAAATTCTTACACTTTTACACATAGGCACGCTAGTCTTTATGCTATTTCTCCCCCGTAAAATTACTTAAAAATAAAACTAACGATAATAGCAATTTGTTAAAACTTGTTAAATTGCTGATCCTACACTTGACTAACAAAAGTGACAAAAAACTTGACTTATTCGGATAACTTTCAAAAACTTTTAAACTGATTAATTTATTATAAAATAATTTTCAACTTAAATTAAATTTTTCTATATAAAATAAAGAGTAAAAATTCTTATCTTATGGATCTAGTTGAAAAAAAGTTAATAAATTCTTTAGCTAAACTCTCATAAGAGTTTAATTTTAACGACAACATAAAAAACATGAATTCCTTTCTAGTAAACATTAACACATTTAGAAAATCCTTTAATCTATATAAGTAAAGAAAACTTAATATTTTTTCTACAACTTTCTTGGTCTACATAATATTCTGAATTAATAATTCAAAAACAATCACAAATAAGAAACCTACTTTTTTTTTAATTTATGGTAGACTTTAATTTAATTAAATTAACCTAACTATTTTATTCATAGCACGTAAGAAAATGAAAAGTAATCTTGCCTCATTCGTCTTTAAAATCGAAAAATTTGGTAATTACAGGGTTTGTTAACAACCGCGAATAAAAAGAAACTAGATCAAAAACTAGTTGGTTTGGTATTTAGCCTTGAGGCAAGTTACATGAACTTCCCGAAATGTGTAAATAATCGACTTAAATGTGTAAATAATATACTTCATTAATCCTACTTAAAAAAAAAACGATAATAATTTTAGTAAACTTTGACGAATTTTTAAAATTAAACTACTTGTTGTAAGGCCGTAATATTACAGTAAGTTCTATAAGACCATGATGTATATCGCCAAAAAAAGTTCCATGAAAAACGGCTTAATTTTTTTTTTAACAGTTAATTACAAGAAAACGGCTCGGTAGATTTTCACCTAAAGTTAATCAGCATCATTCCCAACTAATATCTTTCGAACAGTTTTTGATATTTTAAAATCGGTTCGGTAGGATGAGCTTAAATGTCGACGAAAATTTAACACTTTTTTTCAACAGTTAATTACAAGAAAACGGCTCGGTAGATTTTCACCTAAAATTAATCAGCATCATTCCCAACTAATATCTTTCGAACAGTTTTTGATATTTTAAAATCGGTTCGGTAGGATGAGCTTAAATGTCGACGAAAATTTAACACTTTTTTTCAACAGTTAATTACAAGAAAATGGCTCGCTAGATTTTCACCTAAAATTAATCAGTACCATTCCCAACTAATATCTTTCGAACAGTTTTTGATATTTTAAAATCGGTTCGGTAGGATGAGCTTAAATGTCGACGAAAATTTAACACTTTTTTACAACAGTTAATTACAAGAAAACGGCTCGGTAGATTTTCACCTAAAATTAATCAGCATCATTCCCAACTAATATCTTTCGAACAGTTTTTGATTTTTCAAAATCGGTTCGGTAGGATGAGCTTAAATGTCGACGAAAATTTAACACTTTTTTTCAACAGTTAATTACAAGAAAACGGCGCGGTAGATTTTCACCTAAAATTAATCAGTATCATTCCCAACTAATATCTTTCGAACAGTTTTTGATTTTTTAAAATCGGTTCGGTAGGATGAGCTTAAATGTCGACGAAAATTTAACACTTTTTTTCAACAGTTAATTACAAGAAAACGGCTCGGTAGATTTTCACCTAAAATTAATCAGCATCATTCCCAACTAATATCTTTCGAACAGTTTTTGATTTTTCAAAATCGGTTCGGTAGGATGAGCTTAAATGTCGACGAAAATTTAACACTTTTTTTCAACAGTTAATTACAAGAAAACGGCTCGGTAGATTTTCACCTAAAATTAATCAGTATCATTCCCAACTAATATCTTTCGAACAGTTTTTGATTTTTTAAAATCGGTTCGGTAGGATGAGCTTAAATGTCGACGAAAATTTAACACTTTTTTTCAACAGTTAATTACAAGAAAACGGCTCGGTAGATTTTCACCTAAAATTAATCAGCATCATTCCCAACTAATATCTTTCGAACAGTTTTTGATATTTTAAAATCGGTTCGGTAGGATGAGCTTAAATGTCTACGAAAATTTAACACTTTTTTTCAACAGTTAATTACAAGAAAACGGCTCGGTAGATTTTCACCTAAAATTAATCAGTATCATTCCCAACTAATATCTTTCGAACAGTTTTTGATTTTTTAAAATCGGTTCGGTAGGATGAGCTTAAATATGTACAAAAAGTTTTTTCGAATTACAAAGAAACGGCTTGTCAGATCGTTGCACAAGACTGACAAACGATAGTCCTCACCGAAATACATCAAATGGCTTTCAAATTTCTAAAATCGGTTCAGGCGTTTTTGAGAAAACGTCGATCAAAAGTCTAATTTTGACAAATGCCAAAAAGACCATACTGATTTTTGCAAACTTTGACGAATTTTTAAAGCTGAACCAGTTGTCGTAGCGCCGTAATATTTTAGTATGATCTAGAAGACTATGGTATCTATCGTCAAAAAAATAATCATAAAATCGTCGAAATTTTTTTTTTAAAAACTTTATTACAAGAAAACGGCCCGGCCGATCTCTACCAGAAACTAATCAGCACGAATCCCAACCAATATCTTTCGAACGGTTTTTGAATTTTCAAAATCGATTCAGAATTGCGGGCTAAAACGTAGACGAAAAATTTTTCACTTTTCTGCCATTTATAAAGAAACGGCTTGGCCGATCGTCGCACAAAACTGACAAACAATAGTTCTCGTCGAGATACATCGAATGGCTTTTAAATTTTTGAAATCGACCCAGCCGTTTTCGAGAAAACGTCGATTTACGGCAAAAAATCTGTTGGTGCACACGCACACACACACATACACACACACACACACACACACACACACATACTTTTTCCAAATTTGGTCTCATTCGATTCAGAATGGCTTGAAACGTCGAGAAAACATAAAATTAGCGAATCGGATTTTTTGATGAAAACATAAACTTCTCCTTCGGGAAGTTAATAAATGAAAACCGCTATAATTATTTGTGTTTATCTGTATTTATATCCGTACTTATGTTTGAAAATATTATTAAAAATGACAAACAAATGCATTATGCGCGCGAACATTCTCAAACCGTTTAACAATCACTGAGTGTGAGTATGAAATTTTGAAACTTGACCACCATGCTGAGTCGCGCACAGGTCAGGTCAAAACGATTGAAAAAAAAAAGGACTGGGTAGCTAAATTTCTCCGAAAAATGGCCATGTGTTTTGCGTGACCACGCGTATGTGCGCTAAAATGTCCCAAAAGCGAAATATTTGAGCTTACGAGAAAAAATATATTCGACAATTTGAATATTATTTTAGAAAACTAAAAATATTTTTGTGGATATATTGCGCTTTTTATAATAAAAAGAATAAAATGAAGTAAAAAAAATTGCAATTACATCTACGATTATGTGAATTTATGATTCTTATTTATTTATTTATTTTTTTTATTGCTTACTATTCGAACATAATAATTGAATAATTTGTAATACTGTAAAACAAAATTGGGGAGAAAAACAATATAATTAACTTAATAGAGTAAGAATTAAAATTGAGTTCGATTAAAAAAAATTACAATTTTGTTATTTTATAAATTTTATACTATTGAATATTCAAAAATATTTACAACGCATCAAACAAAACGCGAAAAAGATTATAATGTTTAACAAATACATTAAAATACAGCATCTATTAAAATTTCATACTCAAGTCTTATTCAAAATCAAAACAGAGATTTATAATCTTAAAATATCGGGATACGCGCGCTTTTAAGAAACAAAACTACAGATAAACACATGTAGCAAAATGCATACGAAAATACACAAGCATAAAGAAATTTCGCGACGTTTAAAATTTGATTTATTTCTATCAACTTCTATAAAAATTACAAACGCATTAAAATACAACCGAAACAGTGGGAGCTACTCGCTTGGTTTTTTATTAAATATTATTAAATATAAAATAAAAATTGTAAGTTGGGGATCGAATGCATTTCCATCATTGTGACGAGAGGGGTTGAAGCCCCCTTCTTGGGGTATGCAATGACTGCCAAATATTATATTCTAGCCTTGCAACCCCATTACGAAGGGGTTACTTCAACACTCCAATCGCCCGCTAAAGTACCTGTAATTACCTGTGGGGTTAGTAGCTACTATACGAATGAGACCAAGATTACTTTTATAACTAAATCTATTAAATAGTCAATAATACATTTCGCATGTATTTGTGGAACATGACCGTACTTGCATACGGTCATGTTCCCTAACTAATACCACTTATTCTTATATCATTGTATATGTGCTTATATGGACTATGAGGGGAGAATAGCTACAGCTTATAATTTACATAATCTGACCTTTAAGCTGGACCTGTCTTGTTGCACAACACACACACAACTAACACTAACGTATCCCAAGGCGTTCGCCTATGGGATACGTCTTCGTTGGCTCTAACTTCTTAATTGCCAGAACCTCCAGAGCAACTCTCTCATGGACCTCAAGAACCAACAACTGGTTAAGGGTAGGGGTGTACCCTGGGGTTGACGACTATCAGGCGACAATATTTATCAAAAAGACGATAATATTGATTATCGTCACAATATAATTAAAACTACAAATTTAAATGAAATTGATAATGAAATGGTGAATAAAACAAATACGAGTAATATAGAGCAATGTGAACAGTTGTCGGAAAATAATCAGAATGTTGATAGTATTCAAGAAAAAGTTCTGAAAGTTTCCCAAAATAAATATAAAAATTTGAAATATTCCGAAAATGATAACGGCCATATTCTATTTGAATATGGAATCCTTGAGCAGAAACAGTAGTAATTTAAAACAAATGACAATAGGAAGACTAATATTTAAAAAAAATCTTCAATTTACAAAGCAATAGGAAGGAATCGCATAAAAATAACGGTTAATGACTACCAATAGCCAACTACTTAATTAACTATGATATATTTACCGAAAATAAATTAAAAACTTTTATACCAACACACTTGCTAATTAGGAAAGGGGTCATATATGATGTATTGTAGACTCTGACCTAACAGAGGAAGAAATTATAGCCCATTTATATTCGGAATTACCCATATTGGAGGTAAAAAGAATTTATAAAAAAATGATAATGAAAGCAAATCAAAACGGGCTTGCATTGTCACATTCAGAGGACAGAAACTGCCCGAGAAGGTACCAATATTTGCAGTAAAATGCAGGGTAGCTACCTACCAACAGAATGGTCCAGAATTTTAACTGTCAAAGGTATAGTCACGTGACTAACTGATACAAAAGCAAAGCAAGATGCAGTCATTGTTCAGAAGAACATAAATATAAAGACTGTACAAACAAACAAAATAAACCGATTTGTGCTCTATATCAAAAGGAGCATCAAGCCATGAATAAAGCATGTCCGAAATATGAAGAACACCGCAAAATAAAAATGACAATGGAAGAAAATAACTTAAGCTACATGGAAGCTAAATATCTAATAAATAATAAATCATATGCCAATGCTGTAGGATTTGAATCTAGAAACAATTCATCATTCCCAAATTTTCCGGCAAAACAAACGGAATACGTCACGGAAACAAATCCGACAAGAGTAATTAATAATCGAACAATAACCAATCAGAAACAAACAAGAATATATATTGCGACTAAGTCAACATCGAAAGATATCACTGAGCGAGAATCGAGGAAAGACTTCCTAAGTAGTAGGGAAATAAGAAGAGACATAATGAACAAATCAAATAGTAAAGTACAAAAACAAATATCTCGTAAAAAGACTGACAAAGATGAGTTTCCATTCGAAAAAATTATTTCAAACATAAAATACAAATTTAAAGAAAAGAAAGATGACGTTTTACAAATTCTGAAGGATATAGTCATAGAACGTGAAATAAATTCATCTACCAGAAACAATAAATGACATTAAAAATCCTTCAATATAATTGTAGATCATTAGTTGCTAATAAAGAAAGCATTGGAATCTTCTTATGGGAAAAGAACATCGCCATAGCCGCTTTTTCTGAAATGTGGTTTAAGCCCAAACTAGAGTACAAATTCAAAGGATGCAAAATATACAGGAAAGACAGAAATGATGAATACGGTGGCACTGCTATATTAGTGAAAAATAATATAGAATGTGAAAAATATGAAATTATAAATGAAACTGAAAACAGTCAAATATACGCAGTGTTAATAAAAACAGGAATACCTTTTTGTTTAATTTCAGTCTACTGTTCAACCAGAGCTGAAATTGAAATTGAATTCTTCAGGAAAAATTCTTCTTGTAGGAGACTTCAATTGTCACCACTTGGCATGGGGTAGCAGCATGATAAACAGAGCTGGTAAAAATTGATACGAAATGATACATAGAAGACTATTCATTAATAATTCTAAATGACGGTCAACCGACTACTATGATCATTATAATACTACAAGTATAGATTTATCGCTTTGTTCGAATAATTTCATGAATGCTATCAAATGGAAATTAAGTACAGAAGCATTATGTTCTGACCACCTTCCAAACATTATAAACATAGATGTGGAATTCCCAACTTACATAAATATTATTCCTACTAAAAAGTGAAACACCAAGAAAGCAAACTGGCAAGGATATGCTGAAGACATAACAAGGTTGTTAAAATCGCCTATATTTCAAGACGAAAAAAATTTTAAATACGAAAATGTTATTCGAATTATAGAAACAGCAGCTGAAAAAAATATCAGAAAAATTAAATTAAGATCACAAAAGGAACGTTATTCAAATCCTCCGTGTGGTGGAATCAAGAATGCGACTCATATCTACGCATGCTGTATAACTATGAAAACTAAATCAACTTTCAAAAAATAAACGCTCTGACGAAAAGACTTTTAAAAAATAAAAAAAGCGAAAATGGATTGAATTCATCAGTTCAATAAATAAAAATTCAGATCCTACTTTAATATGAAACAAGATTAAATTGCTAAATAACAAAAGTAAGATGATAAATACCGCAAAATCCATATCTAATCCATTATAAAAAGCTTCACTCCAGATTTTGCTGAAAATAAACAAATAGAAATAGAAAATAATTCAGATGAGAACAACGAATTAATTGTACCCTTCAAGTTAAAAGAAATGGTAAAAGCGTTAAAAAAGAAAAAAAACTTTGCTCCCGGATTTGACCAAATTAATTTCAAAATGATTAAAGAGTCTCCGAACAGTCCGAAGATCAAACTAATAAACATATTTAATGATATAGTTGCAAGCAATTGGATCCCTAATGAATGGAAAAATATTATACTAATACCATGCCTTAAACCAAATAAAAATCCTACAATACCGAATTTTTACATACCAATTTAATTGCTTTCATGTAATTTCAAAGCTTTCGAAAAATTTTGAAGAAACGTATAGAATGGTACGTAGAAAATAAACGAATTTTTAATGGCGCGATGTTTGGATTCAGAAGAGGAATGGGATCTGGATTTATTGAGCACACTGGCCAATGACATACACACATCAAATGTTGGAATACAAAATTATATCGAGTACGGACCTGGTGAGGTTATCTACCTAGCAGAGGGGGTATTCTAGCTTGGTATAAAAGAAAGAATTTTTATACAATCATCCTATTTCGACCGCCTGCTCGAAGGAATAATCTACTTTATATTAATGTATAAATAGTTTATTATTGTGTAAATATTATTAGAGAAATAAATATAATTTTACCGACAACATTGGTTATGGGCCCAGGTAGAAGCCCAGCGTACTGAGTGAGTCCGAGAATCTAGCGACTGATACCGAATAACGGGATCCTGACGTAAACAGTGAGTGTTCATGAAATTTAGATTTAAGGTGTTGTGTTGATTACAAAAAAGATTACGTCTTCGATCAAAATCGAACCATCATGCGAGAGGAATTATGATGAATGGAAAATTCATTTAACAGCCATTCTGAATAAAAATGACTTATGGGGATATATATGCGGCGAAGCAGCGAAACCATTGACAAATGGAATGTGTTATAAATGACGGAAAAGCGCAATCTGATTTGGTCTTATACATGAGAGGAAAAGAATTAAGAATGTGCGCGCGTCTCGGTTTCGCGAAAGCAATATGGGACAAATTGCAAGAACTATTAACCCAGTCATTTTAGTGTAAATTAGGCAAGAATCTCGGAATGCGAGATACCCAGCTGTAAGTCTGACTTACAGCAGGGTATCTCAAATTCTGAGGTGAAATACTAAAATGATTGGACTATATTCGGAAGTCGGGGTGCAAACAACTCTCATGAAAAAATGTGTAACATTAAAGATTCATGAAGGCGATGATTTGGCAAAACATGTGACAAATTTTTGTTAAACTGCTGCGAAACTCGATGATATCGGCATTGTAGTCCCAGATGCTAGTAACGTTACTTACGAATCCGGAGAATTGTCGCATGCAATTTTTCCTTTTAATAATTCTTATTCCTCAGGTGCTGATAAAATTTCATCTGACATTTTAAAACAATTTTTTCCATTATTAGCTTCCCGAAGGAACCTGATTAGTTTTTGGTACAGATCTGCTGGGCCGTTTTCTTGTAATAAAGTGTTTAAAAAAAATTTCGACGATTTCCATGAATTTTTTTTTGACGGTAGATACCATAGTCTTATAGATCATACTAAAATATTAGGGTCCTATGGCAAGTCGATTAATTTTAAAAAATCGTCTAAGTTTGCGAAAATTAGTGTCTTTTTTTGGCGTTTGTCAGAATTATAACTTTCCTCGACGTTTGCTCAAAACGCCTGAACTAATTTCAAAAATTTAAAAGCCAATCAAAGTATTTTAATGCGGATTATCTTTACTTAGTTTTGTGCAGCGATCGGCCGAGCTATTGTTTTGTAATTTGGAAAAAATTGTTAAACGTTCGTCCACATTTAAGCTCATACTACCGAATCGATTTTAAAAAATCAAAAACTGTTTGAAAGATATTATTTGGGAATGATACGGATTAGTTTTAGGTGAAAATCTATCGAGCCGTTTTCTTGTAATTAATTATTGCAAGAAAAATTGAAGCCGAATTTTATGAAACGTTTTTCGGCGATTTATATCATGGTCTTAAAGAACTTACTGTAATATTACGGCCTTACGACAAGTAGTTTAATTTGAGCGAGGTGAAACGGTCGTTGTGATTTGGATCCGAGCTCGCTCGGCCATTCAACGATCATCTCAGAACTGGCACGGACTAGGAAAATCCGACAGTCTAATCAAAACAAAGCATTGCGATGGCCCTAACTGGTGTTGAGGCAATGTTATTTCTGCCCAGTGCTCTGAATGTCAACGTAAAGAAATTCAAGCAAGCGCGGGTAAACGGCGGGAGTAACTATGACCCTCTTAAGAGAGTAATAGTAGTATCTACGCATAAGTGAGTAAGTAGACGAGGTAATGCACCAATAATAAGTAA
>NW_020537459.1:0-12757 GCF_003426905.1 Ctenocephalides felis
AACAACTTAAAACAATCGCTACAAGGAACTAATTTCTGGGGAGCACATTTTCTTCAAATTTATTATTTCAAATCCAGTTCAATAACAGAATAATGGCAAGGCCATGTTAGGCTCCAACATCCATATTTATGCTTCTGAATCATACTGAATACTGCAAAATGTCACGTATTTGCTGTGCATTCAGGCCCACACATAAACTGCAACGTCACTTGTATGTTATGAAGCTGGGTCAGATAGACCCTGTTATCTAAGATCGTTTTATTGACATTTGTGCGTTTTCTAGGCTAGGTTTTCTATTGACAACCTGAGAAAAACGCCTGACTGCACAGCAACCACATGGCTTTTGTCAATATTCAGCATGAAAAGTTCTTCATAACATTGCCTTGCCATAACATTGGTCTGTTTCGTGGCAGAATGGGTCCATAAAATTGATGACACTGGAGCCTTTAGTATATAAAGTTTGAAAGATCCAAGATAATCCAACACTGATGACCCAGACCGGATTATTAATATATCTACTAAAGAGATAAATTTATTATTCCTACACTAATAAATTTTTGTTCAAGGTTTTTACTTCACTCAGTAGGGTTTGCCATTCACTCACTAGGGTTTGCCAATAGTGGGCTCATCTAAAAAAATACTTTAGAAAACAAATGATATTCTTGAAGAATTTTCAGCCAAACTGCCTCTAATTGGTAACGTGACAAAAATATAGCAACAAAATTAAATCGCATGTTTATTTACAAACAAATTTTATTAATTGAAGACAACTCATTATAAAGTACTAAAATAATCATGAACCACATCCATTCCAACCCATCAATTATTATTTATTCACAGGACCCAATTCAAAGGGATATTGATCATTTTCAACACGCAAGCTATTTTTATTTTCCTATATATGTCGGTATTATTATTTACAGTGAGATTGGAGGTTTGCAAATTCGGCCAATACATGTTTATGGTCAATATACGACAAGAAAACTGTGATTGCAGACAGGGTTGTTCAGCGCGAACATATTCCATCAGAGTTGAAAAAAATTATAGGGATGAGAGGATTCCATATTCCAGTCGACTTCTGTAAGTACAATTGTGGTGTGCAATATTGGGTTCCTAACTAAAATAAATAGATTATATGGATATCTTAATTAAGAGTGAAATAATAATTATTTTCATTTCTGTCAAGTTCACGTCTTAAGGTGAAGGACTCCAAATTTAGTCATAAGTGTTCCTTGATGAATATAATAAAGTCCTCATCACAGCATAGAAGTATTTTATGATATTACATATGCTCAATTTATTTGTTGCACTGTTTTACTATCATTACTAGTTTTTTGGAGCAAATGGGTGATCTCCATAGGTGAGATTTATCAAGGATGGATCATATCATAAGATCTTAATTCGATACTACCTTTGCTGATGTCTTTTTTTGGAAATTAATATTATATCACATTAAACAGAACAAATGTAGCAGTATTTAATTCCTTAACTTTGCTGCATTTTTTTGAAAGATACCTTACGAGAAAATCATGCAGATCATATCTGGTGGAAGAAATTAGTGCCGTTATTGATTACCAATAGTAAAAAGTAATAGCTCAAGTTTTATTACTAATTTACTATTACAATATTAGTATATTTAAAACTAATAAATAAAATTATTGATGGAAACAAACTATTTAACAATGGTCAGTTGTTTTCAATAGGATTGATTAAGAAATGTAATTGATTAAATGGAAAAGACGATCATTGGGTATTTTATCATTGGTACCAGCAAAGTAGTTGATCCAAATCACAACAAGACAATGATGCTCATCATTATTTTTAACAAATAGATTTTTTTATATAAATTAAATTCTCATATTTTTTTCTATGGTACTAATATTAAGTAATTTTACAGAGATGGAATGGATGTGACAAATTTATCTACTTTCAACATATACTTCAAAGATTTGGCATTCATCAAGTACAAAAGAGATCCAACAATGACTTGGGATGTTTTGTTCTGTGAGTATATTTACTGAAAGTTTTGTACGATTTTCTAGAAATGCACAATATTTTGCTTAAATCTATCGAGCCGAAGAAACAAGAACCATGATAATTTAATACTGCAGACCCATCAGTCCCAAAGTATCGCAAATTTAGTTTATTCTACTAAAAAACAAATAATCAAAAAAAAACTTCTTTAAGAACAATGTTCGTGTGAAATAAATTGTTTGTTTGGTACAACTTTTGGCGCAATCCAAAGCTATTTTTACAGAACATTTTAGTCTATTCATTGCAATAATATTCAGAATGTTCCCAGAATTAATATTCAGAAGTCTCATAAAGCATTATCTCAAACATTCTACCACTTTTGAATAAATGATACGGAAACTAATGTTAGTAAATGTTACTTCTGGAAGAAAAAATCAATGGTTGACTAGCGTTAATTAGCATTAATTATTTAAAAAAAAAAAAACAAATATAAAAAAATTGTAATGAAAAAGGTCACTGATTGAATGGAGTACTGGCTCTCAAATCTATTACAGTATCACTGTTTTAAATGAATTGTTAAAGTAAAATTACTTGAGGTTTTACTATTGTCACAAGATTTATTTCTATTTTTTCCCCGATTTTTTATTATTATGAAACTATCAAGTATTTTACCATTTTACAATCGTGATGTCAACTTTTGAAGAAATTTGCAAACACACTTTTACAAGTACATACATTTCTTATTGAAGAAGGGTCTCTCAAGGTTTCTAGGACCAATTTTAAAAATTTGAAATTCATGGTTTAAAAAAAGTCTTAATTTTTAAAAACTTCGATCAGGTGTCACTATTTTTGACTGTGGTCCTAGAAATTAACCACAATAACCAAAAAACGGCCACAGTTTCATCAAAGTTCTACGTTGCACTTAAAAGCTCATAAGTTCCTAATTGCATGATTGCATGATTGCATGAACGCGACTCGTCTTGACGTTGAGTTCTGAGACACTCTGTATATGACCAACAAAAACTTTCAATACACTTAAGTACATTTCTCATTAAAGGAGGGTCTCTTAAAGTAGACTAATTTTGAAAATTTGAAATTCATAGATTAAAAAGAGTCTTAGTTTTTGAAAACTTCGATCAGGTCATTATTTCTTACTGTGGTCCTAGAAATAGTTATTTACGGTTACGGTTACGGATCCAAAGTGAACATAATTAAAAAAAAAATTAATCACTATAACCGAAAAATGATCACTGTATTACCAAAGTGTATGTTGCACTCAAAAGCTCACAACTTTCTAACTACAAGGAACATTTTTTATAATTTGTATATGCCTGTATATGCCCTAGAAATGTTATTCACGGTTAGGGTTGCAGATCCAAAGTGAATAAAATTTTATAATACAAAACATCAACTTCAATAACCAAAAGTTGGTCACAGTTTCACCGAAGTTCTAGGTTGCACTTAAAAAGCTCATACTGCATGGAACATTTTTTTTATAATTTTTTTCATGATAGTCACAATCAATACTGTCAACGGCCTCTCGTTGAGTTCTGGGACACCCTGTGTATGACCAACAAAAACATTTCTGACTATGGTTCTAAAAATGTTATTTACGGTTACGGATCCAAAATGAACAATTTTTTTAAAGAAATAACCACAATAACCGAAAAATGGTCACAGTTTGACCAAAGGTTCAGGTTGCACTTAAAAGCTTATAACTTTCTTACTACATGGAATAATTTTTTTCATGATAGTCACAATCAAAACTTACACACAATGCTTGACATTGGGTTCTGGGACACCCTGTATATAACTAACAAAAGCATTCCTTAATACTTGTTTCTTATTTTATATGAAAAATTTTAAATGTAAAATTGATCAATTTTCAGCATCTTTCGGAGGTATTTTCGGCCTTTGTCTAGGTGGTTCCGTAATAAGTCTCGTCGAATTAGTATACTACTTCACAACTCGTTTGCATTACTACTATCGTCTAAAACACAGAAAATACAACATTCATCCAGGAGTCAATGACTATACCAAGAACATTTTGGAGGAAAAATATCACGGGAGAAGACAAAGGTTGAAAAGCATTTATCCAGATTATAAGCCAGATGGGCATATAAGATCAAGGTGGACTTTTAATAATGATGGGTTACACATAGAAAATCGGATGCTTGAAGAGCTTCATAATGATGTTTTCTTGAATGAAGCTGCTAGAAAGGATTTGAGGATGTATGTGACTCCAAGGGTTTATAATATTACAAGACCAACGAACTAGAATTATTATTTTTTCAATAGCAACGGAAAGTTTACAGTTCAATGAGGTGCTGTACTGAAACTTATTCTTTAGGCTGTCTTTTTTAGGAGGCAACCCAACAGTTGGCATTGTCCAAAAAAAAGCTACTTTTCCTTGGATTGACGTAATGAACTAAAATGATGGGTTGCACATTGAAAATCGGGTACTTGAGGAGCTTTATAATGATGTTTTCTTAAATAAACCTGCTAGAAAGGATTTGAGGATGTATATCATTCCAAGAGTTTACAATATTACAAGACCAACAGATTAGAATTCTCATTTTTTTAATAGCAATCAAAAGTTCAATGAGGTGCTGTACTGAAACTTATTCTTCAAGCTGCTTTTTTAGAAGGCAACTCAACAGTTGGCATTGCCCAAAAAAGGCTACTTTTACTTGAAAGCATCTAATGAACTAAAAAAATGGAGTGCTGTACTGAAACTTATTCTTTAAACTGCTTTTTAGAAGGCAAGCTAACAGTTGGCATTACCCAGAGAGGGCTACTTTTACGTAGAAATATGTAATGAACTAAAATGGAGTGCTGTACTGAAACTTGGGGACCTATTCTGCCCCATGTTATGGCAAGGCCGTGTTACTCTCCAACTTTCATACATTATGCTACTGAATCATACTGAATACTGTCAAAATGTTATGTATTTGCAGTGCATTCAGGCGTTTTACACATAAACTGCAACGTCACTCGTATGTTATGAATCTGGGTCAGAGAGACCCTGTTATCTAAGATCGTTTTTTTACATTTGTGCGGTTTGGTTAGGTTTCTAACTGACAACCTGAGAAAATCGCCTGATTGCACAGCAACTACATGGCATTTGTCAATATTTAGTATGGAAAGTTCTTCATAACATGGCCTTGCCTCTTAACATTGGTCTGTTATATATATCGGCAGAATCGGTCAATTATTCTTGAAGCTACTTTTTTGGAAGGCAACCCAACATTTGGCATTGCCCGGAGAAAGCTACTTTTACTTGGAAACATGTGTTGAACTAAAATGGATCGAGAAATATATGCATTGAAGGCATATATTCAAGAAAAATATATCAAGTGAAACTTTTATCTATTGTTTTACTTATTGTTGGTGCAAAGAGTGGATTTTAATGTTATAAAAATTACTGGAATAAAGTTTTTTGGATTTTTAGGAAAACGTATAAATAAGGTCAATGGATATTTACTTTACATGAGTAATTGATTTTTAATATTATGCAGCACAAGAAGTAGTTTATTACATTACTATGCTCAATATATTTATTACATTATCAAATAAAAATAATGTATTTATTAAACAACAATAAAGTGTGTGCTTCATTTAAAAAAATACGGTAATTTTAATCTTCAATATGCTTAATTCTTTTAGAACAGGCTATTCTATATTTAAATTCATTATAACAATTATCGTGATTAAAATTCATGTTCTCTAAATTTAAAAAAAATTGAAATATATTTCATTGACTCATTTCTGCAGTATATTTATTATTTAGTACTTCATACTTTAACGAATAAATATACAAACATTTTCATTTTTGATTTTTTTTTATAAATGGTCTAATAATATTAATCATATTATTGGACTATTTATAAAAAAAATCGAAAATGAAACTGTTTATATTTTTTCATTACAGATGTTTCTGAATATTTTTCCATACCTTGAAGAAAATGAATGAATGTGTGTGCGTGCGCGCGCGTGTCGACGATTTTGGGAAGACGGTTGAACCGATTTGAATGATTCATAAAACATTTCATTCCTATTGATAAGGAGACGTGCTTATTAGTTTCTGGAAAAGGCAGGTATGACCGTTTCGAAGATACGGAGCAAAAAGTGCCAAAAATGGTATTTCAGTTTTTCAGAGACGCATCGTTGGATCTCAATGAT
This sequence comes from Ctenocephalides felis, assembly GCF_003426905.1. Classification (NCBI taxonomy): domain Eukaryota; kingdom Metazoa; phylum Arthropoda; class Insecta; order Siphonaptera; family Pulicidae; genus Ctenocephalides; species Ctenocephalides felis. The sequence continues at coordinate 6,157 of NW_020537459.1, forward strand.
TCAATTTAATTCCTATTGATAAGGAGACGTGCTTATTAGTTTTTGGCAAAAGCAGGTTTAGCCGTTTCGAAGATACGCAGCAAAAAGTGCCAAAAATGGTAATTCAGTTTTTCAGAGAACGGAGCCTCCGATTTCAATAATTAAAAAAAAAATTCAATTGTTTTAACAAAATAAACTATTGATTAAATTATTGGAAAAGCAGGTTTGACAGTTTTAGAGATCGAGTAAAAAAAGTAAAGAAAATGCTATTTTGCGGTCAAAAATGATCATTGGACATATTCATATCATATTCATATCAAATTATCAGATTTTTTTTAGAGATTTTGATAACATGTAAAAATTTTGTTTACATTTCTTTGTGTTCCATACCAATGTTTATGTGTTAGACTATTACGCAGCGCTTACGCGCTTCGATATTTCTTTTCTAAAACACCCACGAGCACGATTGCTTTGAAAAAAATTCAAAATATAATTTTTTCTTCCAATTTTTTCAAAAATTGCATTTTTTTAATTTTCGGTAGGAAAAGTTCCAGCAATTTGCTTTAAGGCACGATGCCATGCACCACTAGTTTAAACTTTTTATATGCATTTAGTGTACAATTTATACAATATTTCTATCAAAAACAAATTTCTTGTCAATGAATCGAGAAACGATCGGATGAATGTAATTATAAACAAAGAAAAAGTATTAGTAAAAGTAAGTACTCGCGTATTGCAAATTTGTTCTATATGAACTAGTAAATAATATATTATTTAATAAATAGAAGTGAAATTGATATTTATCATAATATAGTATAGTGAAGTAGAGAAACGCAATCAGAGAAGCCAGACTTGAAAATAAGTCTTACTTATATTAAATGCAAAAAAAAATAAACTAATGATGCATGGCATCTTGAGTTGAGACAATCTGGGACTTCGTAAACCGTAATTTAATTTTTTTTAAAAACTTAAACATTTTTTGAAAATTTTGAAATTTTTTGAGATTTTTTTCTTCTTACTTGCAATTTTATTTTAATTTAAAAGAAATGACAATTCTATGTCACAAGGACTCGAACCGAGTATCCCTGGCGTGTGAGTAGGGTATGATACTAACTAAGTTACAATTCTTATTTAATTATTTTACTCTGGCTATTAAAATTCAGTTACAAACACAAAAGTCACAATCCAATTCTACGGAATCTTTTCCGCAATCTTATCTCAGGTATCTCCTACGCATAATTTTAATTTTATTTGCGAGAGAAACAACGCACTAAAATTTTGCTGAAGATTTTACATGATAGCATAGTGGAGCGAGTACAAATCTAATTGTTACATTGAAATAAAAGATTTTAACTTTTGATATAAGCGAATGAACTGAACTTCGTGTCTGTAGGATATAGGGCATGACTTAATACATTAACCATTTTCAAGATTGTTCGCTGATGCGATCATGAAACGTGGAATATTGAAGCAAGTGTAATTAAAGCAGTCAGGTGCCAGGTTATAGTTTATTGCTGTGATAGATTGATATTTTTTGGTAATTCAGAAACAGAAAAATAAATTTAAAAATCATACAAAAACATTATAAACAGATCGGGGAATCTGAGTAAAATGCTACTCTGCAATTGGCAACATACAAAACTAAGAGACAAAAATTAGAAATAATTTTTAACTTCCTTATAGTGATCGCAAAAAAATCGAAGATAATTTTTTTCATTGATCTTTACGTTTCAGAGGTTTCTGAACATTTTAAAACCTTAAAAAAAATTGATGTATATGTGTGTGGGTGCATTTGTATGAGTATGTGTATGTGTGTGTGTGCGGATACAATTTTTCGTCCACCTTTTCGAGCGCACGGATCAACCGATTTGAATGGTTTAAAAAACATTCGATTCCTATTGATAGGGAGATATGCTGATAAGTTTTTGGCAAAGGCAGGCCCAGCCGTTTGGGAGATACAGAGCAAAAAGTGCAGAAAATAAAAATCGAGTTTTTGAGAGAACGGAGCATCCGTTGAATGATCCAAAAAACATTCATTTCGTAATAATGAGGAAAATTGGTAATTAGTTTTTGGCAGAGGCAGGTCCAGCTATTTAGGAGATATGGAGCTGAATGTGCAAAAAAAGAACTGAGCATTTGAATGATTCAAAAAACTTTTTACTTGTGTTGACACAACAATCGCTTTTGGGAGATTTTTTTTATTTCAAAAACCGAAAATCATTCGGATTTTAATTTTAATCCTAGCTGAACTTCTAAAGCTCACTTATATACTTCAAATAAATAATTTGAAATTTAATTCAGTTTACTATTCTTATAAAATTCTTAAATAACGTCTTGAATATAAATCTATATTCTTATGAAAATTTGATATTCCTCGAATGTTTCGTTACGGTACGGAAAGTTCCAGCAACTTGCCTCAAGGCACGATGCCATACACCACCAGTTATTACTATTATCATTATCAAAGACGAGCGGTTTTTATTTTACGGACTAAATACACCATTTAATCTATTTATTATATTTGTATTAAAAAATTATCATTCTTCATGTATTACATTAGATTTCTCCATATAACGAAGCCAAAAGGAAAGTCATGCTATGTATGAAGGACTAAGGCTTAATCCTGATCATAATATAAAAAAATCACAATATAAAAAAATTCAAATTTTTCAAAAAGGTCAATTTTTTTCAAAAATTTCAAAATTCTCAAAAAAAAATTTTTCAGTTTTGAAGAAATTTCAAAGTTTTATTAAAAAATTTAGTTTTCAGTACGGGAAGTTTCAGCAATTTGCCTTGACTGGTACGATTCCATTCACCAATATTTCAGTAGTTCACTTTGCAACCCTTGTTGAATGTTTTTATTTGTGTTTTCACAGCCCTGTCCCTGTATCAACTCCTGTATTTCAGGTTAATAGTCTTTCATGATGATCATATCTGCATACTTCCACATTAGAGCATATTTAATCCTGCCTTACATCCTGCAGGAAGCGTCGTTTATTCATATCGATACAATCTAATGTTTTTTTTGCTTCATAACTGGATCAACCTTAAAATATCCGCTTCTTCACTCTCATATGATACTGTTAATCAGTTTTATCTCTACCAGAGATTTTCAGCAATATACTTAAAAAAATCTGCAAATAGATTTCTTAGACTTGCAAGAATAAAACTGTTTACTTCATATCTTGTTGCAGTCCTCCTATATTAGGATTTTTGGTTCCAAAAATGTTGGATTAAGCATTTTGACTAATGTGTACAAGTGTCTTCATAGACGACATCTAGAATCTAGTGTGACATTTTTATTGATGATTGGAAAATCTTGAACTATTTCTCAACAAATACTTGGACGGTTAGTTGACTCGTTTAGCAGTGCCAATCCTGGTGCCAATCATAAAGGTTAACTCTACTATTTTACATAAGAATTTTTTACTGAGCTGTTGACCTGGCATATTATATGAATCGTTTACCCATTGCAATGCTTGCAATATATGTTTTTGGGGCATATTGATGGTCATTGCAAGTGTCAGCCAAACTTGCGAATCAATGATAAGTGTAAGATTATTTTGGTCAGAATTATATAATTTACAAGTTTTACGAGCGTCTTTAGAACTGGCAACAAGTTGCTTTTACAACTAACGACGTATCCTAGAGCAACTCGATGTACTCTGAAGTCGATATTGATTGGAAAATGTAGTCCTGATTTCATTTCCTTGTTCCTACAGCCTGACTTCATATGTTATGCAATAGCTTTAACCCTGATTTTATTTTTATTTGCAGACAGAAACGTAAATTTTCTGAATTTTCATATTTCTGTTATTACTTAGAAGTCTCCTGAAATAATGATTTGCCCCTATAGATAATAACCTGCGCTACCTACATAGTATCAATTGCATTTGCACACTTCATTTTATTCTCTTTATAATATTCTGGCACCACATTTCTAAACGGTATTAACGATATTTTTGGTTGGAGTTTATGATAGGTCTCCCTAAGAGTATTTGTCGATAATGCTTCACTGGTCGTAGAATGCCAGGAAACTCTATCGTTCGTGAAAACTACTTTTTGGGATGAAATTATATAAAATGCTTCATATTACTACCCACATCTTCAGTCAATCTCCCTCATTATTTTCGTTTTAACAATATTACAGACATAAATACTTACAAGAACGATTCTTAATAGTCGACATCAATCAAATGCCATTATTCACCATAGATTTATGTAAAATTCAGAGTTAAGGAAATGTTTTACGATCTCAATTCAACAAAGAGACAGTAAAGCAAATCATCTCTGACAAGAGAACTAATCCCGCAAGAAAGTGTACGCTCGATTACGGCCAAATCGTCTTTCAAGCGAAACGTTGCATTTGAAACGAAAATTATGAATGTGCAATACAAACAGATAAATGTGTTTATCCGAATGCAGGATGGGACCAGATCTCTTGAGAGAATCAAAATGAATCAGTGTTTTTCAAAATTTAAAATAACATTATTCATGAAAAATATATAAAGGGTAGTATAAATCAGATTCGTAACAGTAGCAAAATTAAACAGGTTGCACAGTAAATTAAAAGTAATTTCTATATCAAATGTATACTAACCAACAAATTTTTCAAGAACCAATTCTCGGATAACATAGCAATATTATATTACTGATGTCTTCCACTGTAAAATAGTGTGTCTCGAATAGGAGTATATAGGAGATTTAGTATTTTCGGTGAACTAATTTTGAAAAATGTTGTTCTCTTAAAGTTGACCCTCAAAGTGTTGGTAGTCACAAAATGTCTAATCGGTCAAAAATCTATAAACCTTATCTATGGTTTTTATACAAAAGTTCATTTAAATTTTTGATACTGCCAACACTAAATATTTTGAACTGCTTAAAGATATTTGCTTAGTGTAAAAAATGCTATTATACTTATAGTAACATTTAGAAAGAAAGAAGTGAGACTTTGCTGTAAATTTGTAAGCAAGAATATAGGCCTGTTAATAAAACAACGTCAAATGGTGTTTTGAAAATTTAATAAGAATTCCATGTAAATTTCCTAGAATAATGACTAGCTTTATAGTCTTTTATGGTAATATCTAACTTCATTTTTTTTTTAAAGAAAAAAGTAATCATGCAAGCATTTCCAATATTGACTATATAATGACGATAGCAGACACAAATGTACAGTTTAATAGATTAATCACGATGAAAATTTTCAAATGAAAATACATTTTTACAGTTCAAATTGTTTTAGAAGGTTGCAAATACACAATATAACTATTACAATTATGATTGAGCTATAATTAACTTTTGTCAAATATTTATCCAAATATTTATTATCAATATGAACGTTGTTGAAGTTTTATCGATATTCCGTTGCAGCCCATTTATATTCCTCTATTTATACTTTCCGTAAAAATGAGATAATTGCGTACTTCAGAAATGCTCTTTAACTAAATTTACCCTTATTAAATTCATAAAGTAATTCCTGGAATACAAAAATCTGAAGACTTTTTTAGAGTTATGAAATATATTATCTTGGCTGCTTGACCTAGCTTTATACAGATATGTGTATTATGATGACCCAAATTTCTATCCTTACGTAAAATTGCTAGAAAGCAATTTAATAATGTCTTTATTCAATAATTTATTGCAATTCGTATAAACCCAATTTAATTTCGACTTGCTTAATACAATCCCGTTCAAAATTTAAGGTGATATTCAGTCCTGTGCTCTATCTGTTAACGTGAAAATTGAGCACACTAAAATTCAAGTCAATAACAATTGTCTAGTGAAAAATTCTTATTATTTGCATATTTTAGCAGAATAGACTGAGTAGGCTGTGTCCTTTTTCTGATTAGCATAATTTAAAATAGTAAATGATAACTTAAAAACATTTGTCTACCGAAAATGCTAAAAACTGTCCTTAAATACAATGTGTAATCGTATATAGTCAAAGTCAAATCAAGCTAAAAGGAAAAGCGAGTATCACAATCGTCCTGGATGTGTAAACGGTCTACAGTTGACAGCAATGAAAGAAAACAAGTTAATTATTAGTTAGGTAAGCAATGCAAATATTACAGTAATTATGTATTAATATGCTGAAATCGAGTCAATCATTATCAGAATGATGAGCACTTGATCACCACCCCTTACTTTCATATATGAGCTTCCACAAACAAGACAGCCTAAAATCAAATCTGAATTGGATGATGATACTGTTGTGAAATCTTTTCTTTGTATTGCTTTTACATTAGTCTGGAATCGAAAAACTCAAAAAATTGTCACAAACGTACGAAAGCACAAAACCCAAAATCGTTGACTGAGCTAAGTTATCAAAGTGAAAACAAATTGCAGGTAAATAACTGCAAATGTTCATTTTAAGCAAAATAACAAAGTGATTTATTAGATGCAATAGTTATTATTAGAAAATAGAAGAAAAAACTTACTTACTCTTTAAATGCAATGCGGTCGAAAATTCTAGTTAGTGTAAGACCCTGAGTGAAAGCGATAATGGAAACTGTTCAAACAAACATACCACATCTTACTCGCCTTAAACCTCGTCTCGAAATGAGTATAGTTCATAAGAATAAAAAATGATCTAACAAAGCAAAAATAAAAAAAATCTGGTAAT
>NW_020537460.1:0-16012 GCF_003426905.1 Ctenocephalides felis
ATCTACAGTAGTGTTTCAAGTGTTAATCCTATAATTTCATAAAATCTTTCGTATTTGCAATCATGTGCGCGCTTATAGTATAGGGTATTGCGGGACATAAAGGTCCACTTTGGTTTTCAGTAATTATACTGTATAATCTAAATGAAACACATAAATTGTATCAAACAAATAACTTTCAAACTATGGTCAGTAAAAATTCCCTGTTACTCCTAATTATAAAAATATGTTTTTCACTATTTTCGTAAAATTTATCAATTGTTCTTTTTCTCTATAGAGAGGAAAGAAAGAACAGTCAGTGGGCAAACAGATGCAATGCCTTTTTCAATTTTAAAGGGATTTTACAAAATAATAGCTAGGTATATTATTTAAACCATGTGACTGTTATGGTAGCATTTTTTACAAACATTTTATTGTAACTTAATTTGGTATTTCTAAATAAATACTCATCAGCAGAAATCAAAAATCTATCAAATTAATTTATCTCTTGTAAAATAACGCATCTTAACTGAATTTAGTATTCACTATCTTTGCTCACTGTCTATACTGAGATGCCAAGGTTTAGGTCGTCCCTTTTACTCATATGTATGCCATTACAGAGGTTATATTTTATTTATTTATTTATATATATATGTACATTATTTTCATATCTCAGTCAGGCAGAGGTGCCTGGTATGAGAGATTATGAAAAACAGTTTTCATATAATATATACATTTCATTTGACTATAATATCTATTTCATTAATATTATTTATATATAATTAAAATATCTTTATATATCACTGTTCAGTCTTCTTTGTTTTCAATTTCCTTATAGTATTTCTTCATTTTTCTTTTAAATTTATCGTCATCATTGGTCATCTTAATCTCGTTTGGCAAATCGTTATATATTTTGCTAGCACTCCATATGACATTTTCTCTCAAATTATTTTTAACTTCCCGTAGGGTAAGTTATTGTAATGGGCCGAAAATCGGAATTGAAAATTTTCACATTTCTCGACGTTTTGAAGGTTTCTGAACGTTTTGGCATACCTCAGAAAAAATGGATGTGTGTGTGTGTGTGTGTGTATGTGTTGTGTGGATACAAATTTCCAGTCACGTTTTAGGGCGCACGGATCAACCGATTTGAATGGTTCAAAAACATTCGATTCCTATTGATAGGGAAAAGAGCTGATTAGTTTTTGGCAAAGGCAGGTCCAGCCGTTTCGGAGATACGAAGCCAAGAGTGCAGAAAATAGAAATCGTATTTTTGAGAGAACGGAGTATCCGATTTGAATGATCTAAAAACATTCAATTAGTAATGATTGGGAGAAGTGTTTATTAGTTTTTGGCAAAGGCAGGCCCAGCCATTTTGAAGATACGGAGCTAAATATGTAAAAAATGGCAGTTTTTGAGAGAACTAAGCGTCCGATTCAATGATTCAAAGAACTTTCTGCTGTCTTAACAAAATAATCGATTTTGGAAAAAAAAATTTCCCATTTTTTTTTTTGTTTTTTTTTTTTTTTTGTATATCGAAATATTTATTTTTATTCTGACTATAGTTCTAATATACTTTACAAATAATTTCAACTCTGCAATTCAGTTTATATATATTTATAAATATTAGACAATGTTACAATATTTATAATAATCTATTTGAAAACATTCAGTAATCCTCGAACATTTCGTTACGGTACGGGAAGTTCCAGCAATTTGCCTTAAGGCACGATGCCACCCACCCCCTAGTTTCTATTGTGTTCAATGTGAAAATTGTTGTATTGTCTAGTGTAGTGTTCATGTATATCTTGATTTATGTCGATTGTTGCGCTTGTTTAAATTCGGTTAAATTTCATTTTGTGTATTAGTTTGCATTTCTCTATTTTAATTATGTTATTTAGTGAATGATTATTTGTTTCTCTCTGTAAGTATTTGGTGGATGTTAGATGTGGAAAATTATATGCTATTTTTGTGGCTTTATTCATTATTCTCTGTATGTCATTTAGGTTAGCTTTAGTTGTTTGGCTTCATGTTGTTATTCCATATAAAATTATAGGTATTATTTGCGTTTTAAGAATTAGTATTTTATTTTTTGTTTGCCGAAAGAGTGGATCCTTTTCAGTGCCCCTTTAATGTTCCTATCTTTCTTTTTATTTTGTTTATATGTTCTGTGCATGTCAATTTTTCATTTATTATTATCCTAAGTATTTTATGCTTTCCACATCTTCTATTTCTCTATTATTTACTTTAATATTTAGTTTAGTGTTCTCGGTATTTTTTCTATGTTTGAAATATATGTATTTTGTTTTATTGATGTTAATTGTTAGTTTATTTTCAGTTAGCCAGTCGGTGTATATTTCATGTCCGTGTCTATTGTCGTCTTTTTTTATCCTTATCTGCATATACTATGGCAGTATCGTCTGCAAATCTAACTCAAAATAACAACACCTCCTACAAAATAAGTAAGGTGTACTTAAACATTCACAAAGTAAATACAAAATCGCTCAAAACCAAAAAAAACTACCTAATGATACATGAACTAAACTACTAATTGATACATAACCGTTTATCTGCTGAGGGACTTTTATCTCCTGAATTAAAGTGATGGCTAGTAACGTAACTTTTGCCTTCTACTTCAAAATAGTATCATTATTTTTTTTACTTTGCTTGGTTTTGAGACAATGATGTTGAGTAATTATAATATTAATTAATTATTCGATTACATGGTATTTAACTCAGTTCCAAACGCAATAATTCTCTACAATAGATATGCCAAATTCATGGTATATGATACAATTAATTATTATCAGTGTTTAGTTTTAGAACTTGGAATATTTAGTTATTATTATTCTATTATTATTATTCTATTTCTATTCTATGAATTACTGATCAAAAATATAGACCCAGTGTACTACAAATATTAATTAGAATTAAAAATTATCGGTCTGTGTATAATTTAAATGTTTATAGAGTAATGGTAATAATTCTTAATATTGAAATATTTCAAAAACATGGGTGAAGAAAATCATGGTCAATTCATGTTATTTATGTATTTCTGAAACAGTCTTGCCTAAAAACTTATCAATTTTTCTATTGTGTGAGAATGATTTGGATTATTTTAGTTCATTATCATCGATAAATTGTAAAAATTAGTCGACTATTCTATTCCAAAATACCTTGTGTTTTATTTAGATGAGTACTATAATAATATATTTATTAAGGCAAAATGCAACCATTTACAAAAACTATTTTATTTTTATAGTACGGACAAAATAACATCTAAGCTAATACTGAAATGCTAATTTTAAGATTTACTAATAATATATTATTAAGGCAAAATGCAACCATTTACAAAAACTATTTTATTTTTATAGTACGGACAAAATAACATCTAAGCTAATACTGAAATGCTAATTTTTAAGAACGGTTCACAAATAAATCGTATGGTCTTCTTTGGGACATCAGCACATGACTCCAAGAGACAATAACACATAGTAATAGTCTTCGTCGGACTCAAAACGCGAGATTTTTGCAATAAATGCAAGTCTCTTCATTTTATCGATAGATACTTTGGTCTGTCTTTGGTTTTCAAAGATAATGATCGAAGTTTAGTAGTTTCAATATTCTTATTACTTGGTCTGGAGTAAACTACACTGTAGTTCCCGCGGAGCGAAAAAGTACCCTCATTTTGTTCATTGTATAACAATGTCAATTTATCTAAAAGTGAATAAATAATAAAAAAATATCAAACACCTGATAATTGCAGTGATATTGAACTAAATTACTGGCGCTGGTATAATTTCATTGATTTTAATAGAATAATTATGAATAACAATAAATAAGACCCCAAATAAGCATCAGCAAAACCACCTTCAAAACTCTCTTTTGTAGACCCCATATACGTTTTACTTGCGTATTACTACTGCTACCTGGCTGAGACAATGATGCTCTACATCTGATAGGATTATTATTATAGCTATATTCAGAATTATATTATAGCTTCATATTCACGAAAAGTTATCAAAACTAGTCAAATTTAAATAAGACCGATTTATTATTTTTTCCAAATTTGTCCGTATTTTCTCTTCATATTTTCTTCAGATTTTAATAGAAATAACTTTGAACAACAATAAATAAGACCCCAAATAAACATCAGCAAAACCACCCTCAAAATAAACTTTTGAAGACCCAAATATACGTTTGAACTGATTACCGCGACCTGACTGTGACAATGACGCTCTATATCTGATAGGAGTATTATTATAGCATATATTCAGAATTATATTATAGCATCGTATTCACGAAAAGCTATCAAACTAGTCAAATTTAAATAAGACCTATTTATTATTTTTCCACATTTGTCCGTATTTCCTCTTGCAATGGTTAACTATCCTAATTGATAGTTCTGAAATATAGCTGTATTATTGATATAAGCAAGGTCTAATTAAATTTGATGCTTAATGCAGCATATGAGGCATAATACAGAAATGATGTTCATTTTTTATGCCTAATACAGCGATTGTGTTCAGGCTAGTCTCGTCTTACTATAAATACAATTTTTTCCTCATTTTTGTATCCTTCAAGTATTTCTACGATTTCATTTATCATGTCTTGTACAAAATCTCTCATAAAAGTTTTTATTCGTGTATCGATGTCTCGTTATCGAGAAAAAAGCAATTTTTATGTTTTGAGATATAGAAAAAGTGTACTCCTAACGCACGAGCGTTGTTCTCATATATAATGACAGACCGTCGCGACGACGAATAAAACGATGTCATGGGGCTCTCCACGCGTTTTAGAGTTCGCTGTTCGTTTTTTCGCCTCAGTGAACTGAGGCAAATAAGACCCTTCAAAAGTTCCACAAAAGCGTCTGAAAGTTTCGCAATATTTGGCGAAATGTTCGCCGTAACTCTTTCACGACCTCCTACGCCCTACACCTTTATGTAAGGGGGGCCGAATGCAAGACGCATTCTAAAGTTGAAATTGGCCCCGAAACATTTTCTTGCTGTATTTGAAGGCTGTGGACTAACTTTTTATACGTGATACATAGATTGCCTACGATGAAATTATTATTTACAATATTGGAAAAGATACTTTTATGGAAAAGTTATGTAGCATGTATATCAACTATATTTTTTTGATCATGCGAGAATTGGAATTCAAACTTTTTTACATTTGTAGTAATGGATGTTTTGTGTGAAAATGTCACAAATAATATGTTGTCCATATCCATAGAAATCTATTATTTTTTACTGCTTTCCAAAAATTTTTACTTGGTTCTTTTCACCCCATAGGATGGGTAAAACTTTTTACCCCATGGGGTGGGTTTTATTTTTAATTTTAAAACAATTTTACAAAATAATAACCACATTACTCAATAATCTTCATCAGCACAGTTGCAATAACTATTTATTTATCTCTTATAAAATTGTTTTTTTTTAACTTGATTTACTATTTTTTGTTTTTTTTTTTATTTTTTACACATTTGCCAGAGTAAAGGTTCAGTTAGTCCTTTTTACTTCACCCAGATGTAGGATTTTATAGAGGTTGTATAAAAAACTGTAGAATTTACATTAAAATTATTTAAAAAAATATATACTAAGGTCTCGTAAATTCCAACGTAACCAAAAAATCTACCAACGAAATAAAATACTTTTGTCATGGATTTTCGAACAATACCATCTTCCTCCCAATAACAACGTCGTGAGAATAAAGGCTAATGGCTGATTATACATCTTTTTATCTCTATTTTCAAAAATTGTTGTTAAACAAAAACTTGTCTATGATATATTGCTGGTAAACCTTTTTATCGCTTTACCCTATTCTTATTTATTATAATAACTAGTGGGGCACATAACATCGTGTCTTACGGCAAATTGCTGGAACTTCCCGTACCAAAAATTTTTTTTTTTAAGATTAAAATTTTTGAAAAAATTTTAGTTTGACAAAATTAGATTTTTGCCAAACATTTACTTTTTTTTGAAAAAAAAAGACTTTTTGAAAAAAAATGTTTTCTTTATTTTGAAATATTTTGGAAATTCTGAACTCTTTTACAAACCCATAACCCATGTGTATCCGCACAGACACACATATGCACACACACATACATCCATTTTTTCTAAGGTATGCCAAAATGTTCAATAAACTCTGAAACGTAAAGATATAAAAAAAATTTCATTTTCGATTTTTTTGTGATTGCTATAATTTACCCTACGGAAAGGTAAAAAACATTTTTTATTATTTTCAGTTTTATCTATGAAACTCTTGCTGTTGTTTTTTTCTAACTGACATGAGTTACTTCATTGAAAATCTTCGTCAGTGGAGTGTCATAGTATTTCATGTGCAGGAAATTCGATAAGGTTGTATAACACTTTTTAAAATAAGTTTCTGATTTTTCATGATTAAATTGCGAAAAACTGTTCGGAGTTAAGATCCAATATCCAAGTTAATTGCCATCAAGAAGCAATCTATAGTGTAGAAATACACTCAAAATAGCACGTCTTTTTTAGTATCATATTGATTCAATGGTATATTTATTTACACCTTCAATTTAATCAAGCTTAATTTATCTTTTATTAAGAATAGAGGCAAACAATCAACCTAAACACAACAAAATGTAGTTAGTTCTGAGTAAATATTCATCGCAGTAAATAAATTCTATAATAAGGGCATATTTTTGGCCTATAATATATTATTTTCAAATATTACATTAATTATAAATCATTTCATTTTAATTTTACTTAGACTGCAAATAAAAATACCAACAATATCATCAAAAACAATCAAAATTCAAAAATATAATCACATGTAAAATTACAGATATTTAGTATTTTGAAACGCAAAATTTGTACAATGCTCAGATTTTATGTTGCCAAATACAATGTAAATTAAAATACTTGGGGCACTTTTCAATATTACTTTTTCCTAAAGTTTTCGCTCAGCCATTAAATGAAGTATTATATTGTATAGCCTAAATTCGCTGAGATTAATTAAATTTATGTTTTTCGCCAGGTGATATCCCCAAACATTTAATTATTTAATTAAACTGTCACTTGTTGTTTATTCTACCTTGCACGCGCCCTTTTCTCTGTAAAGGGTGCCAGTGAATTAACCGATCCGAATCATTCGTATGTTCTACATATTAAGGTCGAAATTTGTTCATTATGAATAACAGAAATTATTAATATTTTGACATCTAATTTATATTACAGTTATAAACATAAATGTTATAATTTACAAATGTAGGTAAAATAAAAATAGTAATGTTAGTTTTGAAATATAAGTTCATGTATATAGATGTCGTCCCTGGGCGACATGTTGTGTGTGTCTTTGCTTCAAGATTTATCACCATGATTTATCAAGTATTGAGCATTATAGTCTTATATTGTGATTTCTAGTTTATCAGAAGCGCAATTTTTAATTTTTTAACACATTATTATCGATAACCATACTACTTTTATTTTACCTACTAGATTTATGTTTATAACTGTAATATAATAGAAATATCTTAAAATATATTTTTGTGTCTGGCCGTTCAGTAGTGCAACTGAGTTGCACGCTGTTCCCGTATAGCAGCGACACTCCCGTAGCTAATTTTTGTCATACCTACTTACTGTAGTTTGAATATCAAATCATACCTACCCACTGTAGTTTAAATAACAAATAAATATCACTAATGGGTACTACAGGTATTTATTATATTTCTATATTTATGATAGCAAAAAAAGCACTATTATGGAAATTGTATAGAAAATTTACCATATATTGAAAGCCATTTCCGTCGTATAACAGAATAATTGACTAAATCGCCAATCAAATATCATTCGTGGCACGTGTTCTAGATTCTTCTATAACAAATGACAGAGCTTTTTCTTTTCTTTTTTATCTCTTCCAAAAAAAAGCGGATAAGACTCTGAAATGAGGGGCTGGTATATCGAAATAAAACCATACAAAATAAGCAATATCAATAATAATACTAATAAACTCAATAATAATATCAACTAGCTGTAAGTGGAATTCTGTCTTGAGAATTAATTAAGGCATCGTGCCTTAAGGCAAATTGCTGGAACATCCCGTACCAAAAATTATTATTTTTTTAAAAGCGAGTAACATTTTTGAAAAATTTTACTTCGAAAAAATTAGATTTTTGAGAAGCAAAAAAAAGTTTTCTTTATTTTGGCATAGTTTGGAAATTCTGAACTTTTTTTCAAAGCAGTCGTCGTACTGCTTTAACTGCATTTAGACGAATTGTCAAAGCGCGTAAGCGCCGCGTCGCCGTCTAACGGATAAACATTGGTATTAGTACGGAACCTATAAGAATGTAAACAAAATTCATACTTATTGTAAAAATCTCTATAAAATATCTGATAATTTGATGTGTATATGTCTAATGATCATTTTTGACCGCCAAATGGCTTTTTGTTTTACTTTTTCATTAGATCTCCGAAACCGCTAGACCTGCCTTCATGAAAATTTGATCAATTCTTCATGTTGTCAATACAAGTAAAATGTTTTTTGAATTTTCAAAATCGAAGGCTCCGCTCTCTTATAAACCGTGTTACCGTATTTGGCACTTTTTTCCCCGTATCTTCGGAACGGCTAGACCTGCCTCCACGAAAAACTAATCAGTACGAATCCAATATTTTTTAAATAATTTAAATCGCTTGATCGGTGTTCTCAAAATCGTCGACGAAAATTTGTATCCGAACACACACGCACGCACACACACACATACATCCATTTTTTCTAAGGTATGCCAAAACATTCAGAAACCTTTGAAACGTCGAGAAATGCAAAAATTTTCATATTCGATTTTTTTGCGATTACTATAACTTACCCTGCGGGAAGTTAAAAATGATATACAATGTAAAGTAAGAAACTAAGAATAATATTTGGTGATAAGCATGAGGTTTCTGAACATTTTGGAATACTTTAGAGAAAATTGATGTATGTGTGTGTGTTTGTGCATGTGATTCCTACTGATAAGAAGACGCTGATTAGTTTTCGGCAAAGGCAGGTCTCGCAGTTTCCGAGATACGGGGCAAAAAGTGCCAAAAATGTAGTTTTTGAGATAACGGAGCGTCCGATTTAATTAATTAAAAAAACATTGCACTTTCGTCTCCGGAGATCCAATAAAAAAAGTAAAAATAATGCTATTTGGCGGCCAAAAATTAACATTAGACATAATATGTCTGATAATACAATGTACATATTATGTACATCGCATCATCAGATATTTTATAAAGATTATAATAATAAGTACAAATTTTGTGTACATTTATATGGGTTCCAAATCAAAATACAAAGAAGCAAAATATAAAAATATCCCACTTTTCAAAGAAGTCAATTTTTGTCTAAAATTTCAAAATTTGTCAAAAATCTAATTTTTTCAAAGTTTTCTTTTATTAATTTAGTTTTCGGTAATGGGAAGTTCCAGCAATTTGCCTTAAGGCACGATTTCAAATAAATTTAATTAAATTCAATCAAAAATGTACATATAAACTCTGGTTAGAAAACATAAAAATAAAACTTATAACCAGCTCTGTTTCTATAGTGAATTGTTCGAGCTACTAAAAAGTGCCACGAAAGGATTGCGATTGTGGCTTTCACGGAGGCATTTGCCAGAGCGTAAATAACGTGCAATAGCTGTCCTCTTGACAATTCTGCGCAGACGGAAGACATAAAACGTCATTCTAAAGTTTTATACAATAAAAATCACTAATGGTCTTGAACACTTAGTTTTGTTGAGAGGATTTATGACTTTCACTATTGTAGCTGTACGCTACGGTATTTCACGATTCTAGAAATAAAATGAGTGAAGTTTAAGTCTAAGCTCTCCTCGACATTGTTTCATAACAATTAAATTTTTATTTGTATGTATTTCAGTATTTAGTTATAGTTGAGAAAATTATATATGGTTGTTTTGGGCTACATTCGTCATAACAGCTAAACTAAACTGATTTTAAAATAGAGTTTTAAGGTATAAAGATAAAGTATGTTTGTACGAACAAGTTTTCTTTATTGCGTTGAGTCAGTGCTCTACAATTACATGATCTGTAGACCGCATTGGACAGTATTTTAGTGTTTCTATGTAAAAAATATTCAAATTATATATAATTTAGTTTTTTCCAGAACTGGCATATGAGCAAAATTATTGCTCATGAAAAAGTGGCACAACCGTACCCAGACTAGCATTTCGTAGAATATATTAGATCGCAAAAATCGATAATGAAATTTGTGTCTTCACTATTGCTGTGATATTTATCATTTTGCCGTACCTTAATAAAATATTAGTTTGTGTGTTTATATTTAGTACTTCTATGTGTATGTTGAAATACAATTTTTCAACCGCATGTATTTCATAAAACATCTTGTTAACTTTCCAAAAGAGAAGTTCATGTTTTTGCCAGAAAACTCTATTTGATAAATATATGATATCTTAACGTTTCAAGTCATTCTGAATCGTTTGACACCATAACTGATAAAAGTATAAAATAAACCATAACTGATAAAAGATAAAAAATATTTATGAAGATAAGCCAAAATTATGTTTCAAAAATTTAAAAATGATTTCAAAAATTAAAAGTCATTTGATGAAATTCGATTAGGCTCAGTCGTTTTTATAAAATTAGAAGATAAATGCAATTGAACTTTTTCGCCAAAAAACTTGAACTAACTTTGAAAATGCATAAATGCATTAATAATACAGTAATTAAGCAAAATGCACTATCCGAAAACATTAATTGAAAAATTATTTTATCTTTTTTAGCTAATAATAAAGGATTATTAGCATATATTAATATACATTATGTGGCCTAAGCCAATATGAGTAGAATTAAGTAATTTTTTTTTTTTCGATATCTTGATCGGGACCACTTTGGCATATTTTCAATGATATCTCGGCCATAAGGTGAGATACAAATTTGAAGTTTGCTATGTCGGATGTTTTCAAAAAGACCTTCAAAATGACGTATAAATAATTCAAATACAAGGGTGTTAGTCGATTATGTATGGCAATGCTCCCACACCCTGGCACGTCATGATTATTATGTACTCGACCCTTGCAATTGTCAGAATGGGCTGGCTTTCTACATATGCTTTCTGAACAGTTAAAAGAATTTGAGCCTTGTGGGAGCAAGTTATGAAAAAATTTTTTTTGACATTTTCACAAATTGAAGGGATGATGACGCAATCGCGGAATGACTGTCAGAATGGTACTTTTTTAATGGGTCGATAATAAAATATTATTAAAAAAATTTCTAGTTCTGAGAAAACAGGTTAGTCAAATAGTTCACTGGCTCTTAGACTATAAAACATTATTCACATATATCTGGAAGATCGTGGACAAACTGCCACTTACACTGAGTTTATATAATTTTTGATTCAAGTACGAAAAGTTTCAATGTCAAAATTGTAAGTAATTTAATCTAAATATTTCATTATACTAATATCTCAAAGGGTTCCCAAATTTACAATTATCGGACGCAAAAATTTGAACTCCTACTGTTATTGTAGTTAGGCTATTTCCGACCCTATTCTGTTTGTGTATTCTAGAACAAAGCAGGCTGTTGTCTGGTTCCTTGTCCGAAGATTCCCTTCTATGCATCCGAAAACTGATTTACCGATTCACGCAAACCAATTAAGCCGATTACACCGTGACCCTGCTGGGGCGAAGGGTCGTTTAGTGAGGTCCGTCTTTGTTCTTGGACGTAGAAGGGCGTGTTCGCGTTTAAACTTCACTTCTAAACCTTCGTTGTATCGTAGATGGAAATATTATGGGTCGGATTCTTTTAGGAAGATATATTAGCATTGCCGAGAGAAACCTAAACCTTTAAAATGAGATTTTTCAAATTAAATAGTGTTCTGAATTCTGGTTTGAAGTGCTACTTAATAATGATGTTCAACATTGACGTGATTTCTATTCAATATCCTTATAAAGGAAGCATTTTATATTGAAACATTAACTGAAGCAAACATTATTGCAAATATTGCCTAGACTCCGTATAATTCAACCATAGGTACCAAAATTAAATTTTGTCAAAAAAATTTTAGTGTTTTTCGCTATACTTCGTGCTCAATATTAGTATCAAAAAATTGAAAAAAGCATTATCTCTAAACATATACTCATACATTTATAATTGAATAAAAAAATAAGCAAATGAAATAACAAAACTAGTTGGTATAGGTATTTTGCCATGAGGCAAATTACATGAACTTCTCGATATGTTAAAATAATCGACTTAATCAATAAAAAATAAATTAATTTATGAGTGATTAAAAGTATTCCAAGTGGATTTATAGCACATAATTAAAAACGAACGAACACTGTGACTCGGAGTATTTTCTAAAAGCAAATTTTTTAAAATCAATAATTTTTATAATTGAACCAGTTTCCAGGACTTTAATGGTTTATTATGTTCAAGACCAAGTAATCTATCTTTATATCAAGTAAATCGTCTAATTTTAAATTGAACAAATGTCAAAAAAACTACTCATTTTCTCAAACTTTGATGAATTTTTAAAATTAAACTACATGTCGTAGGGCCGTAATATTTCAGTAAGTTCTGTGAGACCATGATGTATATCGCCAAAAAGTTCCATAAAAATCGGCATAAATTTTTTTTCAACAGTTATTTACAAGAAAACGGCTCGGTAGATTTTCACCTAAAACTAATCAGTATCATTCTTAACTAATATATTTCGAACAGTTTTTGATTTTTCAAAATCGATTCGGTAGTATTAGCTAAAATTTAGACGAAACATTTTACACATTTTCCCAACTGATAAAGAAACGGCTTGGCAGATCGTCGCACAAAACTGACAAACAATAGTTTCATCGAGATACATAGAATGGCTTTTAAATTTTTCAAATCGGTCCAGCCGTTTTCGAGAAAACGTCGATTTACGGCAAAAAATCTGTTCACATACACATACACACACACACATACTTTTTCCAAATTTGGTCTCATTCGATTCAGAATGGCTTGAAACGTCGAGAAAACATAAAATTAGCGAATCGGATTTTTTTATGAAAACAAACTTCTCCTACGGGAAGTTAATAAAATAAAGCAACAATCAAATATCGTTCTGGGAAAGATGAATATGATTTTAATATTTCTAAACATATTTTCATTTTAGAAATTATTTTGCTTGCGTAGACCCCTTGCAAGTTGTGATAATTCTTTAGAATTGATATAGATCATTTAGAAATCACTCAATAAATTTTAAATAATTCATTATAATAATTTTTTATATTGTTTTTTTAATAATTACTTGAACTAAATAGTGTTTTTATTTTCACTTATCCATGAAACTGTATTGCTTCTTGCTTTAATAAAATTATTTTAATTTTAAAAAAAAGTTTCATGTTTGCTTTTGGGCGAGATAATGTATATATCATTAACAATATATATTTATTTTTCTCAATAATAAAAATGCGTTTAAAATATCTTCGAATATATCGGCAAATATCAAATATTGCTTAAAAATCATACAAATGTTTTACACTGTAGTCATACTTAGTTCACTAATAATTTGATCATAATTTGTAATGTCCTTAAAATAAGGTAATTAATTATAAATTAATTAATTAAGAAACTACAAAAAATCCATAACAATAATTCTTATATCTCAAAATCTTTTGGCTTACTTCAGACAAAATTGCTCTTCTTCTGTTTGTACATAAACTTTATACATTGTATAAACTTTTAGGACCACGATTTCGAGAGAATGCTTTAACCGATTTAAATGATTCAGAAACACTCAATTTTTAATCACACACAATTTATTTTACATACGTAGATTCAGTTTTTCTATTTTTTTTAATTGTCAAGTTTATCAAAAGCTTGAAGTTTAAAGTTGAAAAGTTCGTTCTTTGAACTTCTAATCGTTCGTATCGTTCTTTCATAATCACAATTAATTAAAAGAAAAAAGTTTTGTAAATGTTTCCGCAAAAACTCTGAACTAAAAGACATTTGACAAAAATCGCGCTGAGCACTTCTTGGTTAAGAGGAAACGTTTCTTTATAGTCATTGAAGCGATAATAATCGACTTACACTATGATAATAAATTACCAACTTTATTAGTTCCATTAATAATTCGTCTTCAGCCGAAACAACTTCATCAAATATCTACAAAGCAAAATGAAAGTTTATAGCTTTTAGTTGAACTCAATAATGATAATGTGTATAATATGTATGTCGACGTCGTTAGCATTATCCTGGCAGGTGTTAGCATGCATAAACCTTCATAAATATTATTTGCGACCATGTAATACATAGGTTGTCAACATGTTTTATCTACTATATTATTTTGAAGACAAACGTGTTTAGCAAGGAAAAAATATTAAATAATTGTCATTAATCAATAGCAATTGGAGTAGGTAGAGCGGGGCTTAAGGCGCACACCTAGTGTGACAACCTAAAAAAAGCCATTTTTGGGAATTAAATTTAAAAGAAACTAGTGAATCCATCTATTTCAGATTTTGAGGGTATATAAAATTTATTTATACATGTTTTGAGAATACACAGTAAAGTTTTTGAAATAAAATATTAAATATTTTTGAAATAACACGCGATCTCCGCAAAAAACGCCGCTGATAAAACATTAAAAAGAATGTTCTTATTAAACTATTTTTGATCAGATCAAAAAATTGGAGGGTCATCGTATGAAAAACTATATAGAGGAGATGCAAAAACAATTGATAGCGATCGGATCATCTGTATCCGAATTTTAAAAATGCTGTTTGGAGAAAAACGAGTTTTAAGATAAAATGATCGTTATACTATATACTCTTATAAATGGCTGTAACTCAAAAACTATTAAAGATAACGATTTAAAAATTTTGTATGTATTTTCAAAAGTATAACATATCGAAATATAGAAAAATTTGAAATTCTATTTTTTGAAAATTTCACACTAGGTGTGCCCCTTAAAGGTTTGCGGGTGAAACAAGTCAAATATATCTCAAGGGCTAGAGATGTATAATCAGCGACCACTTTGATTCTTTTGATAAACAGCAATGCTTGAAATCCAAAAGAAAATTATTTTCTTTCTTTGTTAGATTTTTTTGGTTGTGAGCACTGTTAACTTACTAAACTTTAATAAAGAATTTAAGTCTGCGTTATTTAAATATTAAATTATCATAAGATATATTGTTACTTTTCAGTTATAATCAACAATATTTTTTTTTTAAAAAAAAAAACTCCATAAAAGCTTATATGTGGGCGGAGTAAACCATCTGAGTTTTTTTTCCTAGTAATTGTGTAGCAATTCTATAAGAAAATGTATAAACGTTGAATAAAAGTTATTTCCAAGTCTACTGATGATTATTTCTGACAAAATTGCAGAACAAGGTTATATACAGTGTTATCTCTGTTAAAAATGTAGCCATTAAATTTATATTTTGCATTGATTGAATAATGTAGCTATTATATCTTAAATCTCTTTAAAACCAAAAATAAGGCATTGAACTCGTGTGCCCACTGGCCGTCCCATTTTACCCCGCCTATGGGGTAAATAAGACCAGGTAACAATTTTTTGAAAACCAGCAAAATAAACCACTTTTCTACAACGAGAAAATAGCTGAAAGTTATACTGAACATAGTCAGATAGTTGTCTGTTTGATATATGATATTTTATGTGATATAATTGGTTTGGATTTTACGATATAACTGCTCAGAGTCAAATTGGACCTTTGAGCTTTGCACTACCATATATTCTAGAACAACTTTTGTAATAAAAACATACATTTTTCACGAAAATATTCAAATAAGTTCTAATGTCTCGTATTGGTTTTAAATGTATGTATATAAATTTTTACTATTCTTTAAAGTTATAAACTTTTATTTTATATGTGTTTACATAAGTTTTGGAAGGAAATTTTCAATAATTTTTTAAAGTTAAGAGGGATTACTTATATATTCTGAAAAACTGTTGTTTCATACCACAAAACTAGCTATTCGTAAAAAAATAAAAATGAATATATCTGAATAAAATTATACCACACGTATAATTGCAAATGCAAATATTGCCTTTATCC
>NW_020537461.1:0-25444 GCF_003426905.1 Ctenocephalides felis
TATTAAAAATTTTATTATCACCCTTTCGACACTTGATACGTATCATCATTCAGAAGTTCTAAAATAATTACGATAATATAATAGCTATTCGTTAAACAAAACAATTAGGTGAATCAAAAAAAATAAAAAGTATGCTTGAAACAGGTCTAACGTCTAAGGTCTAAACGTGAATATTGTTTTATGGTCCTTGCATTGGCAACTTACAAAAAAATTTTTTTAGTAAATTGCCAATGCAAAGACCATAAAACAATATTCGCGTTTGGACCTTAGGCACATCTGTGTAACAGAAGTGCATTACAAACAGTAACTTAGTCGTGTGAAGTCAAATTGTTCAAATACTCTCAAAAAAAATTTCCAAGTGTTTTTTGTTGTTAACAAAAAAAAATGTGATATGGATATATAGATCAATATTGTAGGTAAATAATTTTGCTACTCAAATTAATTTTATATTTTAAATAATTTTTTAAATTTTTTATTTTTCATTTTTATTTTTATATACCTTTCTTTACTTTTATCTGGTACATAATCCATTCATTTGTATAAAAAAACTCTTTTACTTAATATTCTGTATTCTTCGTCATTAATAGAGTTAGCCTATATAAAAAATGTTTTTGACAGAAGAAACCTGATGATGATGAAACGTATCTAGTTCCGAAACGTCGCAACTAAACATCTACAAAACACAAAAGGTTTATATATATATATATATTTTGAAATATGTGAGTTTGGTGTTGATATATATTTTGATGAGTTATTTAGAATCGGGCAGTAACACCAAGTAAAGAAAAAAACTAAAGTAGTTTTTAAATTCTTTATTTTAGACGTAGTCAATTTGTACACACTAGAATGTAAGCAAAAATTGTCTAAAAAATTAATTAGTTTAAATGTTCCAATTATTAATAGCCTGGTTATCACAGTGTAATAGTGTAGTGTATTTTTGTATAATTAATTCTGTAAGTACTTATATATAAGTTATAACTTTATATTATTGCCTCCTACATCATATAAAATCTTTTAGTTTTCCACTGAATGACGGTCTCGATGAAGACCGAAACGTATGGATAAATAAAGTATTTAAAAAACTACTTTAGTTTTTTTTTCTTTACTTGGTGTTACTGCCCGATTCTAAATAACTCATCAAAATATATATATATATATATATATATATATATATATATGTATGTATATATATCAATAACTAGCAACACGAAAAATATACTATATCACATATGTGTTATTAGAGAAAAAGACAAAAATAAGACAATACTATTAAATTTCATGTAAGTGCCGCTACATATGTCTTTTCTAGGCGATTTGAGTGGCGTAAGTATTTCAATAAAAGAATCTTCAATAAAACCTGTGTGTGGTATGGAATAATGCATTTCATTAACTTTTTGTGAATTTTAAAGTTTTTCTATATTCTTTAGGTTTCCAAACATCCTGATCGTTTTGGCATTCCTTAGAAATGAATTTATGGGCGTCCATGTATGTATAGTACTTTGCTATTAAAACGAATTGCTGAAACACCTTGTTACATGAAGAAATATTAAACAAATGAAAACAATGCTGATTTTTTAAAAAAATCAACACTAGGATGTGTGAAAATAGGTTTTACTTATTTTACCGAACGCTTTTTCTACTAAATTAAGATTTACACTACGACAAGAAATCACTTTTGATAAACAGATTGGTAAATATATGACCAAGTCGAAAACCGAGTATATTTTTATTATTATCTCTTGCAATATGTGCGGCCAGTGGTTCACTATTCATCGCTAATGGTATTGAAGTCGTATTGAGCATATGTTAGCGTATAACAACATCGGGTTATTGAAGTATTCTGTCATATATTGAGTATATTTTCCCGGAGGAAAAAACTTTTTTTGTCAACCGAACGACGAAAAACAACGTAATATAAAACCGTTGTGTTATTTTTACAGAAGATGTTTTGGCTTTCATCCAGCTTGATCTCATAAATAGTTTTGCGATTCCAGATAAAAAGTTTGTTTGTACAACAAATTCGAACGGCTGGATATCGTCTTTCCAATTTAGTAATAATTTGCTTTATGGCACTTTACTGAATAAATAAGATAGATGTAGAAATATCATTTCTTTAACCATTTCATACATTTTAAAGCATGCATTTTGAAAATATTATATATTAAATTGTGATTATTTCAATTAAAATCGATTAACTTATGTTAGTACTAGTGATTTCGATAAATTTTATTGCAGTAATCAAATGTTTAGTGAAATTTTGATTAATTATCCATATTTGTTCAACTTCGGATAAAATGACATACTTATACAATGAACAAAATGACAGAGCAAAAATTACAAGGCCAAGAAAAAAAAATTAAACCTGTTAAATTAACTTCTAACTTTTTTAGCAAGAAATAATGGGTAAAAATAGACCAAAGGATCCATCGGTGAAAAGAAGAGTCTTGCATTTATTGCAAAACCTTTTTTTCCGTTCTGAGCCCGGTAAAGATTGGTGACCATGTATGACTTTCACCCTTTGGATTCGTGTTTAATGTGCTAATGTCCCAAATAGGACGAAACTATTTATTTGTAAATTTCTTTCTTAAAAATTAGCATCTCAGTATGTCCTTACCCTATATGTCATTTTGTCCGTACTATATGGACAAAATGATTTTTGTAATAGGTTGTATTTAGGTTCTTAAGAAATATGTTATTATATTTTTACAGTATCAGATATTAGCGACTACATAACTATACGAAAATTCAGCAAGAGTTTGAAGTGGGCTACATAATATCGAAGATATGAGCTTATATTATAAGTATTCATTTTATAATAACCGAGTTTGACTCGTTCTGCACTGATTTTTATTTAAAGCCGCCTAAATCAACCTCTGTTGCAGTTTAAGTAAATAAAAAAAATTTTTAAAAATTTTTAAAAAATCAATAAATGCCAATATAAAATTATAAACGATTTAAGTTTTAATCTATTAAGATGGTTACGATGGCAAAATTAATTCCTATTCAACATAATTAATTCAACGATATAGAGCACAGTCTATTAAATACATCTAAACACAAGAGTTGTAATGCCCGATTATGGTAAATTAGTTTCTGAATATTATGGACATCAGCGTTTGTACTTGTATCAATCAGTGAATGCTATTCTCATTAATTGCATTTATAATTATCCAAGAATTCAATATACAGAATTCAACCACTGAATCATAAATGATAAAAGCTTAAACTTTATGCAAGCATTTAATAATATTTGATATATTTTGAAATCTTAAATTCAAGAAAGCTCTATGACAATAATAATACATAATAAATTGTAAATAATTATTTACAACCAATGATTGACAATCAAATAAACTTTTTTTCTTTACATATTGTTAAAATAATATTACATACTACAATCAATGATAAGTTATTTATATGTACACTTTTTGAACAAATTACAACAATACATAAATTTGTACTGATGGATTTATACAAATTCTTAAACGTAGATTATTATATTCGAATGACTCTATAATTCTTTTAAAATATTTATTCAGAAAATGAGCATCAGCACTTGATTCTTTACCTCATTTGAAGAATGCTTGTGAGCTTTCTGAGTATATAAAAAGAAATAAAATGCTTATTGAATACCCCCAAGCAGATGCATAAAAATGAAAATATAAATAAATAAGTATCCTTGAATAAATGCAAGAAAATAATGAGAATAGTAATAGATCTTTCTGTAGTGCTTCCGGGCGTAATCATCCGCCTCATAAGCTCTGTTTTATGCTAGTGATAAAAAACATTAGATAATATAATTAAAATGCATATAATGGATATATATTATGCATAAAATATTATATTATTGTAATAAAGCGTTGAGCAATTAAAATATTCGTTTTCTCTTTTTCTCATATATAGAAATTACTCTTTATACACTCTTTATATTATATTTACCCTTTATTACACTCTTTATATCTACCCTTCATTTATATATAAATATAAATGATAATTTTAATATCATTTAAATCTTTGGAGGTTGTTCATGAAATTATTTATAATTTTGTTGAGGCAATAGGTATTTATTTGTAGAGTGATGCTAAAAAAAATTGCTCGAAAAAAGTTATCTAACTACATTTTTTTTATATGTTTAGATGAAACATTTTTAATTCAGAATCACATCGCCTATTGGCAGTTGATGGCATTGATAATATAATTTGTAGTCAATATGATAAATGAAAGGGTAGTGAGCATACTATTAATTTACAAAAAAGAAAAATTAAGGATGAATAACTCAGTATAATGAAAAATGACAAAAGTAGTAATTTAAATTTAAATTTACCGCATAGAATAGAATAGTAAGACTTAATGACTTAATGAAAAAAGCAAATTAACTAAAAGCATAATAATGCAGCGAATTAACGATAGAGAATAATCCAACAAAATACAACTGAGAGCTTATAAAATTTTAATAATCACATAGTTAGTATATGCAAAAATAATGTATGTACTTTCATATTTTTTAGGCGGCCACTGCATAGGTCCATTTACGCAATGAGCAATAATTAAATAATTTGCAAAACAGAATATTTAGTTTGAATAGAAAAAAAACATTTTGCAGGTTTAGAAATATATTGTGCAACATCCAATAAAGGAGTATTATTCACATTTATTGTTTGTCCGATTTTCTTAAGAACATAATGATACGAATTTGAAATGACATGTAGCAAAGAAAATTTCACTCTAAACATAACTGTTAGCGTTTGCAGTTATTATACATAGATTTCAAGTCAAAACAACATAAACATTTTGCAAAAGCCACAAATTAAATTTTTAAACAAATATTAGAAGTACTCAATTATGTGCCAACATATATACAGTAACAGAAGAAATCAGAAGATTGTATAATTTAAGAAAACACTGGAAACCCATCTGAATCAACTTGCGAAAACTTGCTTTTCTCATATAACCCCAAAAGACAGTAAAGTAATTAGCCCAGTAAATTTAGTATTAAGAAGATACATAAAAATAATACTGAATCTAAATTACATGTTGACTGTGCTAAATTTACTGCGCTTATACTTTACTGTCTTTTTTACATCTATTTTTAAAACTTAAAATGACTATCAATGTACTCAAGTATTAGTCACTAATAATTTCTAAATTTCTTTCCAGGCAGTGTGTAATAATGGAAAAAGTGTACATTGGTTCAACTTCATATGTTGCAAATGTACTTTGCACTAAATCACTAATTCATAGTACTATATTGATTACATTATTTATCTTTCGATTTTATTTGTATAATGTACAATTATTACAATTATAACACATAATATTCAATCGTAAATTATTGCGCAAATATATTGAATGTAACTGAAGAGACCTAAATCGATTTGCGTTAAATTGAATGTGATGACAGATATGAATGAATTGTATTTATATTATCAAGCTTTCAAAATCTGTACACATTCAAAACACATCAATTGGTTTAACGATTCGCGAGTTATTCGAGCAGATTTTGAGATTTATACAGTAGAGTTTATTCGAGGTACGCTCGTTACGCATAAATTCGATTCATATCATATTCAAGCATCAATCGATCAATTCAATGAATGTACATTTATACACATACTTCAATAGTACAACAAGGTATTATATTGAATTAATCAGCGATTCGAACATTTCAATGCACATGCCTTTGTCTATTATTCTGTTTGTGCAATGATTGCGATTCGCAAAAGTATACAGTGCACTTTTGCATAGAACGGCGTGACGGCTACTGATTTGTACCCTTAAATAATAGATCACGTAACAATAAAAGCCCTCGTCATTCGAGTATCGGCAGCCGAAGAGTAAGGATCGTCTACAGGTACAAATTTAAATATTGTGAATAATAGTTTGTTTACCAGTTATGGATACCGAGCCGCCGGACCCCGGCGGCAGACCCTTATCGCCGATATCTGATATAGATATCGACATTGATAATGTTAGTGAGTCACAGTGCGTAAATAATACTTATTATAAAATGGAAGGAGACAAAATACATTGGGTTAATGACACTACCCATATTAGTGCTATTAATTCGGTAAATATTAGTGAAATAAATGAAGAAAATATAAATTATAATGAAAATAAAGAAACAAATAGTGATAATTTAACAAGTGTCGGTGCGGAAAGTGTAAATAAAAAATTAAAAACAGGTATAATATCAGTCGCAAATTCTGAACAAAGTAGTGAAATATCAAATGTAAACAATGGAATCAAAACAAGTTGGTATAATATGTGGTTAAAAGATAAGGATACAGCAATAGTAGGCGAAAATATTAAAGAAATTAAATTCTATTTAGAAACAGACGAAGGTCCATTCATTATTCATGCTGAAAGCAAAGATAAAAATATCGGTAGACTACACCCGATGGCCGTGGGAAGAATATTTCACAGAAATTTAATAAATATTAGTAAGGATATAGAAAATATTAGCGCTATTGGCAAAAACAAGATAAAAATAACATTTAATAATTATAAGAGTGCAAACAGAGTCATCAGAGAAAATCTGCTGGATATTTTTAATATTAAGGCATTCATTCCCAGATACAAACTAGTAAGAACCGGAATCATCTTCGATATAGACCCAGATCTAGAAGAAGAGGAAATTTTTAATTGTATTAGGTGCGATAGCGAAGTTATAAGTATTAAATGCTTAAAAAGTAAAAATAATGAATCAATGAAACCTAATTCGCAGAGAGTAAAAATTTTATTTAGAGGCAATATGTTACCAGAAAGAGTGTTTATCCATTCAGTAAGTTGTCGGGTTATGCCATATATACAAAGATTAATACAGTGCCACAAATGTTGGAGATTTGGACATATAAAAATACAATGCAGAAGCAAAGAAAGGTGTAAAAAATGTGCAGATGAACATAACATAAATGCATGCAAAAATGACGAGGAAACTTGCTGCCTATGTTATGAAAACCATCAAGCAGATAGCAAAATATGCGAGGTATATCTGAAGAATAAAAAAATAAAAGAAATCATGGCAATGCAGAATTCATCTTACGAAGAAACTAAAAAAATTATTCAGAACAACGGATATGCAAAAGCAGTTAGCACCTATAATCAATATAAATCCTATCAAAATAACTTTCCAGGTCTTAATAGTAATATGAGAAGCAGTTCAGATAAACCAAATGCTAATAAATATGAAATATTAGCAAATCTAATAGAAAAAGAACAGGTTTATGACACAGATAACTTAATGAGAATGAATAAACCAACAAATATCTCAAGCAGAAATGATAGAAGAAATTATTATAAAGCAAATTATGAGTATCGAAGAGGTGAACGTAGGGTAGACAGAACTGACGTGATTAAGTCTCACAAAAGGTCACAAAGCAATGAGGATAAAGAAATTTCAGCAGCGCGAAGGACTCAATTGAGAAGCGACATTAAAAACATAATTAAAAAACTAGAAGACAAAAGATATGGTATAGATATAAGCAAGGAAATTAATATGTCGAACATAAAAATTAGATTAGAAATGATAATCGAAAGTTTGGGTATAGTAAGTTCTCAAGTAGAAAACACAATAGGAGTTGGTTCTAAAGAAAATGAGAAAAAAGATATTAGTGACAATAATTATAGTTGATTAAAAAAAACAAATAATAAACAAATAAATAATAAAAATAAAAATATAAATGAATCAATTAAAAATTTTACAACTGAATTGCAGATCACTAGTATCAAATAGGGAAAGTATTCAACACTTTATGTTCCAAAACCAAATCCACATAGCGGCACTACAAGAAACGTGGCTAAAACCAGATAGGAATTATAACTTCTCTGGGTATAAAATATTTCGTGATGACAGAGATGATGGTTATGGCGGGGTAGCTATTTTAGTAAAAAATGAAATTGCTTGCGAAGAAGTCATTTTTTCTAATGATAACGATAATATACAACTCTGTGCAGTTTTGATTAAAACCCATACACCATTTTATATAATGTCCGTATATTACTCTCCTAATACAAGTATAGATATGACGGATTTTAAAAATCTAATAGAACAATGTCAAAGAGCAAGAATTTTGATTTCGGGTGATTTCAATAGCCACCACTTTGCGTGGGGCAGCAATTATATAGACAAAAGGGGTGCTACAATATATGAGTTAATAGAAGATTATTCTTTTTGTATACTGAATGATGGAAGAACAACAACAATTCAATCAAAATACAAAAGAAGCTCACCAATAGACTTATCATTTTGTTCCAACAATTTAATTAGTTTGTTGGATTGGAATATAGTTAATGAGAGTATTGGATCAGACCATCTCCCAATAATTATAACGGCGAATGTGTATATAAAAACAATGATACACATTAATATAAATAAACGATGGAATATTAAGAAAGCAAATTGGACAAAATTTGAAGAAAATATTGACAAAATGACAACAACCTTTAATCACACAGAAAGCATCCAAGTAAAATATAAATCTATTACAAACATAATAGAAAAAGCAGCAATAAGTAGTATAAAACAAAATAAACAGAATTACATTAGGACTTTTAGACCTACTCCATGGTGGGATGAAGAGTGCATGGAAATCATATCCAAAAGAAAAATAGCATATAAAAAAATGTTAAATAATTTCAACTATAACAACTATATTAATTATCAAAAAATTAATGCAGAGATAAAAATAATGCTTCGCAACAAAAAGAAAAGAAAATGGATAGACTTTACTAACTCCTTGAATAATACCATGCCTATCACACAACTATGGAAAAAAATCAATATATTCTCAAACAGTAAATCTAAAGTAAATTCTTATAATCAAATATCGCAGGATTTTGGATATAATATTTTGAAAAACTATACGCCAGATTATGTTAGAAGTTGCATCCGTCACTACAAGAATGATAGACTTCGAAATCGAAATATTAACGAGGAAGCAATAAATTGTCCAATAAATACCGAAGAACTTGATAATGTTTTGAGAAATAAAAAAGATTCTGCGCCAGGAATGGATAACATCCATTACTCTATGATTTCTAAATCCCCTAGGGAATTTAAAAAAATCATTGTAAATCTGTTTAACGAGATAATTAAAAATAATATGATTCCCGAAGATTGGAGAAATGTTTGTTTGTTACCATTATGTAAGCCCAATAAATCTCCATTTGACGTCAATTCATATAGGCCGATAGCATTAACGTCATGCGTGGCAAAATCATTTGAGAAAATAATTAAAACAAGACTGGAATGGTTTATCGAAAACCAAAATCTATTAAGTCCATTACAAATTGGATTTAGAAAAGGTAAAAGCACTATGGATGTTATAAGCATTATCTCAAACGATATTCATATCTCAAATTCCAATAATAACTACCTCCTATTTATTGCAGTA
Source organism: Ctenocephalides felis (assembly GCF_003426905.1). Taxonomy (NCBI): domain Eukaryota; kingdom Metazoa; phylum Arthropoda; class Insecta; order Siphonaptera; family Pulicidae; genus Ctenocephalides; species Ctenocephalides felis. Next base: position 9,393 of record NW_020537461.1, read on the forward strand.
GATATCGAAAAAGCATACGATAACGTAAACCAGGAAATTCTACAAAATAAAATGCGAAAGTTTAAGATTCCAAAACTTATAATTAATTGCGTTATGAATCTTATTTCACAAAAAAGAATTTATATCAAAACTAAGGAAGGAATTATAGGGCCAAGAACAACAAATACGGGTATTCTCCAAGGGTCAATACTTAGCCCACTACTCTTTAACATTTATACCTCCGATTTGATCAAAATAATAAAATCAAACGATATCAAAATCTTACAGTATGCGGATGATCTGTTTATATATGTAGCAAAACCATCAATTGAGATATGCATAAAGAAGGCTAGTGAAGCAATAAAGAAACTACAAAATTGGCTCAATAAAAACAATCTAAGTATATCCCCAAGTAAAAGTTCAATAACAATATTCACCAGACACAACAAATCATACCAGCAAGACCAAATTAGGTTGGGCAGTTTAGACTTTCCCATTAAAAAATGCGTAAAAATACTCGGTGTTTATTTGGATAACAAAATGAGTTTTAAAAATCACATTCAAGAATTATGCAAAAAGGGTGAAAAAGGTTTAAACATTTTGAGAAAACTAGCGAATACCAGTTGGGGAGCTCACCCAGAATCGTGCTTGATGATATATAAGAGTTTAATAAGATCTCAAATGGACTATGGATGTTTTATTTACGGCACAATAAACTCTTCTGAAATGCAAAAATTAAATAAATTACAATATTCAGCACTTAGATTGAGCCTAGGAGCTCTAAAATCAACTCCTACAAATAGTTTACTTGCGGAAGCAGGTGAAATAACTTTTCAGCTGAGAATACAAATGTTATCAAATAAATATCTTACGAAAAAATTTAATTCGGCATGCGAAGAAATTCCAAATCAATTACAACTGTTATCAAATCACCATATTACCAAAAAATTTTGGTTCAAGAAAAATACTCCACCATTATTATCAAGTTTTTATTTTTTCAAAAAGTTTGATGAATATATAACTATAAATAAGACCATACCACTTTTTGAATTTCCGTGGATAATGCAGTTTGAGAAACCCGATATAATATTTACATCGTTTCCAATTGAACCGAATATTTTAAACATTGGAGTCAGAAACAGGGAATTGGAGACTTACATAAATGAAAAATGGCCTGATCACATACAAATCTATACAGATGGGTCAAGGGGACAAGGAAAAACAGGTGGTGCTATTTACATCCCCAATTTTAATTATAAAAGAAAAGTGAGGTTGCCGGACATTGCATCGATTTTCACTGCAGAAGTATTAGCAATTTATTTAGCATTAGAGTATATCAAGCAAAATAACATCAATAAAGTGATAATTCTTTCGGACAGCAAAGCAGCATTAAAATCTATCAACAAGCCAAATATTAAATCAAATAAACTTATCTTAAAAACTACAGAAATTTTAATACAACTAACTAGAGATAAATTTTCAATCAAATTATTATGGGTAAAAGGTCACTCCAACATATTGGGTAACGACATAGCCGACAATCTTGCGAAAGAGGCATGGGATCTGGACGTGGACCCTTATAAAGTTCCATGTACTGATCTATTTTATTGGATAAAGTCACAAACCATTAAAACTTGGCAAGAGGAGTTTAAAACCTTATCAAAAAGGAAGGGAAGGCTATATGCTACAATTAATCCATCTCCAAAATTTAATACATGGTTTAATAAAAGGCTAGACATCGACAGAAAATTGATTTCAATTTTCTGTAGAATGCGATTCAATCATACATTGTGCAAGGACCAGTTATACCGGTTTCGGATCGTAGATAATAACAAATGCATATGTGGAGCTGCAGAAACAATTGATCACTTATTTTGGCAATGCCATCTTCATAATGAACATCGTAATAAACTATACAAATGTCTGAGTGAAAAGGGAATGTCATTTCCAATAAATACAGTCATATTAGTCGCTACAAACAATATACAAATTTATAAAATCGTTTTGGACTTTATTACTAAATGCAAAATAAAAATTTAAGTTTCTTAATTGATATCTGTGTGTATATGTAGGTATGTGTATGTGTATATATGAATATATATGTGCATGTGTGTATGTGTATATATGTATCGATATGTATATAGTTAAGTTTAGATATGTATATATATATATATATATATATGTATATATATATATATATATATATAGTTATAATTAATATTATAAATGTCTGTAATGTGCTAGATAACCATAAGGTTGAAGCCAAATAAATAAATAAATAAAAATAAACAATAAAAGCAAAAGACAGGATAAAATCACGAACGCAACATTCCATGTTATATTTTTCTTCTATTAGCCGACTTAAAATCAGAATGTTAGATAAGTAAAAAACTTAATATAAAGAATGATGCACGAAACGGACAGTCTATACACAAGTTGTTCTATAATGATTGCAAAAATGGTGCATGGCATTGTGCCTTAAGGCAATTTGCTGGAACTTTTTGTACCGTAATTGAATATTCGATGAATAAAAATAATCAATTACAAATAATCAATAATTAATAGCAATTGTTTTAAATGTGTTCAAATAATTATCAGTAGTACTGTAAATTCCATCGTTCGTATTTTATATATCTAATATAATATAAGTGATTTTATTTGGGCCAATATAATAAACGAAACCTAATCAAAACGCATACTACTGGGAATGCTTCCGAAGACCTTATCTCGTATTTTTTATGTACATATTATATACATTGTTAAACATTTTGAGATTGAATTGCAAAGTTATAAATCTTCATTGCAACTATATAAGAGAATTTTAGAATTTAGAAAATGTTGAAATTTTTCGAAAATTTGAATAAATAAAAAAAATTATTTATTTATCCAAAGCGGCTAGACCTACCTTTGCCAAACTAATCAGTAATCTTTTCAACACTATTCGAACGTTTTTTCATTCAAATCGGCTGATCAAAACTTTCGAAAGACCATTTTTCCTCGACTATTCGAATGGAGTTTTAAAGAAAATGTGGAAACTCAGTATAATAATGATTTACAGAATCTAATCTGTAACACAACCTTACAGGGCAACGCATACATTAAAATTTTACTATTGCACTAGAAAATCAGGCGCAAATCAGAAATTTTAATTTGCGTTAAGATATCTTGCTCATTCGCAAGAATAGTAAATATAGTGCAATAGATATAATATACCCATAACATAAAGGAAATTTAGAATTATTTTGAGTTCTATATTTTTTGCAACACTTTTCGAATGTTTTTTTCATTCAAATCGGCTGATCCAGGCTCTCGAAACCGGAGACGAAAAATTGTATCCAAACATACACACATACATACTACACACATATACATGAATGTTTTCTAAGGTATGCCAAAATGTTCCGAAGCATTTGAAACGTAATGATATATAAATTTTTCATTTTCGATTATTTCCGATTACTATAATTTACCCTACGGGTAGTTAATGAACTATTAATTGTTGAAACTGAAAATTATTTAATATTTTACATGCGTATTGTATTTTAAAAATATGCATTCCTTGTTACGGTTTCCATATCACATAAAATACGAATAAAGGATGCCAACAACTTATATGTTTCATGTTTGGAATAAGATATAAAATTATAAAAATATTTGAAATTGTGTAAACTTATAAAATCCTAATACAAATAAAATTATTTTCACATCATTATTTGTATTTTGATTTCGCAAATTAAGCATCAAAATGTATCAATTTTTTTTTAAATAAAAACACTTTGCGATAATCAATGATACTTCAAAGACCTATTATACCTAGGATATCCTCTATCTATGTACCAGCTAATAGAACTTCCTGTAAACTTTCGTGGTGTTTTCACTAATCTATCTAAATGATTGATGTAAAAACAAAACATTTCCGTAAAAAGTGTAACGCTCTCCATGAACTCCAATAAACAATCTAACTGTTTTCAATCTATTACTGCTCACTCATTCGCAACGATAAGTATTTAATAAAACACATTTCTACATAATAATTTATTGTCAACAAAGGCAAAGTATTTATTATACACATAAATGAAGAGTTTTTGCCCTTTTTAACGATCTGCCAAACTCCAATTAACAAAAGTTTCCGCATTTATAGGATAATAAGAGCCCGGGAAAAATTCGCTGTGAAAAGAAATATATTTGAAATTGAATATTGGCTACTGTAACATGATAAATGAAAAAATGGTTTTATTTATTATTTTAAAATACACTGAAAGCAGTGAATGTTTTCTGCTAAATGAAAACATTTTTGTGTGTGTATTGGAGAGTTCAAATTATATTAACTCTTCGAAAATATTTAATTAAAAATAACGGGCAGGCATTCTGTGACAGAAAATCAATAAAGCGGAAAATAATAGAATTCCCAATATTACATTGTTAAGTAATAATTCCAAAAATGATGAATTGCTTCATCAAAAATGTTTGAAAAATACCTAAATAAAAATATTAATGATAATATTATTATTGTTACTCTATATTTTCATTTATAGATATTTGGAACCTTTATGTAGGTATTTATACACAACATATATTGTGATATTACTTTTCTTAAGTAATTGCCACGTGTTTTTTAAAACCTATTATTCATTATTTGTAACTATTTTTATTTTTCGGAGATATGGAATGTTTTTTTCTTCAGGACCTTCGAGCGATTGAAAATAAAAATATTATATAAGCGATCCCTCCCTTGTATATTATTACTGTTACTATTGCCATTATTCACGTTCTTATACACTTTTACGCATTTTACTTTCCAAAATTTTGCTCTATGCTTACCGATCCTATGCTTCGGTTTGTAATTCCCTGTATTTTCTCGTCTCGAGTAAGTCGTCAATCATCTTCATTCTTCTTCTTCCTATTTCTTCCAGTCTTTTATTTTACCTCAGGCGACGTCACACAGCAGTTACTATTTTCGCAATATGTGTCCAATTCAGTTGCTTTTCCTTTTCATGATTGTGCTCAGTAGAGTTATTTCTTCGCACACTCATCTCGACACTTCTTCATTTGCTATCTTATCTGTCCACTTTATCTTTTTCACCCCATCTTAAAACTCTGCAGATAGTTTTTGTCGGCCTTTTCTAGGGTCCACGTCCCTAGTCCAGAGCTATACACTCTATTAGTATTTATGACGCAAGTCAAAACTCAGTTTGCTAGTCAGTATCGTAAATTTTGCTTTACTTTTCATAAGGTATCCAAATCTTCGAATTCTCGATTCTCTATCGTTATCTTCAGGTGCTCATCTCGTTTTGATATTCTATAAACATATACAGGAATATCCCGTTTAACGCGAGAGATACGTTCCATCAAAGTAGAGCGCAAAAAAAAAATGAAAACAGCGTTAAACGAGGCTGTGGACACATGGAAATATTGGAGTTTGGGGAAGACGGCTAGAAAATTGGTTCGGTAATAAATTTAAAAAGTATGTTATTTTTACTAAAAATAAAACCAAAAATTTATTTCTTAAAGCCCAAATTAATACCACATTATTATATCTTGCAAAAATAAATACAAAATATAAATAACAAAACGAATATTCTTGGAAAAACAAATAACATTCTAAGTCAGTCAGTGTTTCGCCTTTTTCTGACAATAGCATCTAATGTTGTTTCACTTTTTTTTTGCGGTGTTCTCTTAAAAGTTCATCATAAACAGATAGAGCATCTCAAACACCACGCCTTACTTTAGAGCTCCTATCAAAATTCTGATCATTTTGAATGAATTGATCAATTATTTCAGTTATGGTAGACAAATTTCTTTTTATAAACACCATCGAAAGTTTTTTTTGCTCTTCCGCTGAATCACTGCTGTCAACATTTTTGATTTCTTCTTGTTCAATTTATTCCTTGAGCTCACCATTAGAAGGTCTGCGCTGCTTCTTGAATTATTTCTTCAACATCCTTCTCATTTATTCCTTCAAAACCGGGGTTGAAATAAAAGAGCGCTAAACCGAAACAGCGTTAAACGATACGGCGTTAATCGAGATATTACTGTATCTCTTTATTGAAGAGTGCCTTGCGTTAGCGCTTTCATACTGCGCTGCCAGGGTAATTTAGCCTCGGTTTTAAGTTTAAAAAATCAAATTCTTCGTCCATTTTCAAATAGTTTAATCACTTAATAATTTAAAATGATTCGAATGCATTTACTGAGCACGGTCTTTGATAACCTTATGAGAGTTACACCATGTGGCTCGCCTGGTTCAATTCGGCCCTGTTCTTGTAAGTCTTCGATCTGAGACAATAGAAGACAATAACAAGCAATTCATTACCGGTGTCGGCCATAAATAACTTGCCCCTTATCGCTGTCCGACGCGCATTCATCACAGGCGCGTTCTCTATCGCACTCGTCATTACGGGTAGCGAATCATTTTTTATCCAGCACGTTCACTAACATACGACTGACAAACGAAAACAGATGCCAAGACCATTTTTCCTCGACTATTCGAATGGAGTTGTTAAAGAAAATGTGGAAACTCAGTATAATAATGATTTACAGAATCTAATCTGTAACACAACCTTACGAGGCAGGCAACGCATTCATTGGAATTTTACTATTCCTCTAGTCAATCTGGCGCAAATCAGAAATTTTAATTTGTGTTAAGATATCTTGCTTATTCTCAAGAATAGTAAATATAGCGCAATAGATACAATAGACTCATAACATAAAAGAAATTTAGAATTATTTGGAATTCTATATTTTTTGAGCTTCTTTAACAGATTCTGTGTTTTTCGATTATAATGAACCTGGTCGTATTTAAAATGATGACTGGAATTATTAACAAAATAGACAATTCAACTAACATAAGATCCAATTATTATGAACGATTAAATTGAAATCATCCACTAAAATTAGTCGATTAAAAATGCATTACCAATCATGTAATTCGAAAGTTTTATATTTTAAAAATTTATCGTGATAACTTTTATGTATCATATCATAATATCATAATATTTTACTCATCAGCTAAGGCGACCATACGTCCCGGTTGGGCCGAGACAGTCCCGGAAATCCACTTCGTGTCCCACTTTTTTAAAAGCAATATTTGTCCCGGATTTGGATCTATTGCCCTGGGTTTTCGAAAAGTACTTGATAACATTACAATTAGGCATTATAAAACATATGACAATGATATAAACAACAAGTAGGTGGAAGTCTCCGAGTGCCGGACACCTAAGGTTATTTATGAATAAATAAAAAAATATTTGACGAAATGTTTATTAAATTATGACGTGTGTTAGATAACAAAGCTAGAAATCAAACTAAATTAACAAAAACGCAACCTTTGCTAAAAAGGAATTAATACTATCAATCAAACTGTGGTAACAAAAAATATGATTTTAAAAAGTGGCACTTAGTACCGGACATTTCAAAATAATTTGCATTGAGCACATGTGTAGCCATCTCCACACTTTGGAATGTCTGCACATATGTGTTTGATGAATATTCTTAGATATTGCAAAAAAATCACTATGCGTTATGGATGAGAAAATTGGTGAATACAATTCCAAAGGCGGTTTGAAATAGCCTCTTAGCTCTTACATTAATAAATTCGAACTTTTATGTTCAGTTTAACAAAAATTAAGCAAAATTACGAAAACAAACGAACAAGTGCTAAGTTGTTTTTAAGTAAAGTGTAAAGTGTTTTTAAATAAATAATGAAGAAATTGTATACAGGGCTCAAAACCGAAAAAACATATAGATCGGCAAAAATCATAGGTAAAAAAAGGAAAATCGAAGTTCTTCATAGTTCCGATTAAAAAATAATATTTATATAAAAAAAAGTTTTATATTGTATTCTTAAATATTTCTTTGTTATTTATATTATTTTAAAATCAAATTTAAGTTATTTGGCATAAAGCCCCCTCAATTAATCCCGGATTAGCACAACTAAAAAATGGCGTCCCGGTTTTGACTTGGGCACCATATTACACGCATTTTTGGTCATTTAGTGAACCTACTATAAATTTAAAATTACAAACCTTAAATCAATATATATATATATATATATATATATATATATACATATTTTAAAATTAATGAAACACAAAATTGTCGCAATTTAACGAAATTTTAAGATTCATATTTTCACATAGAATTACAAATAAGAATGACACATTTATTGTGGTTTTAGTTTATATATGCGCATAAACACATATTGTTCTAATGAATTCCGCAGTCCATTGTAATTATATGACATCGTCGTGCAAAAGAACTAGGACATATTTTATACTTGGGAAGAGAAAACGAATCTGAAGAGATTTGTAAATGAGAGTTTCCGCTATCACATAATTACTATGCATTATTCATTTTGTGCAGCTGTAATTTTTTATTAGCAATAGGGATTTGGCCCAGTGTTAATAATAATAAAATTCATAATATTTATATGTTATATTTTTATAAAAAATATTATTATTATATTTATTTTTAGATAATTATTAATTATTTCTCTGTATTATCACGTGATTGTGATATATGTGCATGGTATATTAACATATATTTTTCAAAAAAAAACTTTTGGAAGTTTCATTACACATTGAGGCTAAAAAAGCACCAGTTTTATCTAATCAATTTCTATTCCTCAAAGATTACGTTAGATTTTTGGGTTGTGAGCGCTGTGGTTTAATAGAATTTAATATAATTTTTAAGTATTCGTTATTCAATTGTTCTATACGATGTATTGTTGTTTTTAAGTTAGAATCAAGTTTTTTATATAACCATGTAAAAAGCCTACATGTTAAAGGACCAACTGAACCTTTACCTTGGCAAAGGTGTAAACAATAAAAAGTGCTAAAGAAAAATGTAACTTCAGTTGATAACTATTTTACAAAAAATAAAGTAAATCAATAGTTATTGCAACTTTGCTCACGAATATATCTGATGCATGAAAAAAGTTATATACAGTGTTATATTTGTCAAAAATGTGCCTATAAAATTTATATTTTGCATTAGTTGAGTATTGTAGTTATTACTTCGTAAAATCCATTTAAAATTAAAAATAAGACATTGAACCTGTTCGCCTCCCGGTCGCCCTATTTTACCCCGCCTATGGGGTAAATAGGAACAGGTGACAAATTTTTGAAAATCAGCAAAAGACCACATTTCTATAATGATGAATTAGCTCCGAGTTTTACTGAACATAGTCATATAGTTATTAGTTTGATATGTGTAATTTGTTGTGATTTAATTGGTTGAGGTTTCACAATATAATTGAAATATAATTGACGTCCTATCGTATAACTTTTTGTCAGTTTTAGTTAGAAAAAGTATCGTAGCGCCTATTTCAAAAGCACATACTTTTACGATTAATGTTGAAAGGCAACAAAGTTCATGCACAAAATGTTGAACCTTCATCAATGATGAATATAGTTAGACTTAAAATTTCGTTAAGAATTTGAATAATGAACTTCGATAATTGAAATACTAAAAATTTGCAATAAATGTTTTTTGTTTTAAACGTTCAGTATCGTTGTATTCTCCAAAAATTTTACTATATTCATCTACTGAAAGAAGACACTCCATAGTAAAATGAAATATAAAAAATATTTTTTATTTGCTGAATAGGAAGTGCCAGATGACAATGACATTAAAAGATTAATGCACTTATTTATTATTCTGCTTCAGTAAAAACTAATATTCATTCCCAAGAATTAATATAATATGAAAAATTATCAACGAAAACAGAGCAAAATGCAATTTAGTACAAAAGTCAAGCCTCGCCCGCCGTGGAGACGACGACAGTTGGATCAATTTGTCATTTTCCCTCACGCAAAGAATTACCCAGCTTACGCCGTGCGGTTTTAAACCCCGTCCTGACCCTTAACCTCGTTTGGCACCCTTTTAAGTCTAAATATATTCATCATTGATGAAGGTTCAATATTTTGTGCATGAACTTTGTTGCTTTTCAACACGTTTTTACTGAAATGGAAATGTTCAGTTGTATTTTAATGAATTTGAATTGATGCTTTTCTCATTGTAGGAAAATTTCGTATCAAAGTTTAATTACCGAATGTAAAAACATTTAATTTGATAAATTGAGTTATAGAAAATATGTACTCTGGCATATGAGAATTAAATATGATTTTTTGATATGGGTTCAACGACATGATTTGGGTGGTACATCCAACAAATATACATACTTTGCGAATTTAATAATTGAAGAGCTTTCCATAAATAATTTTTTTGTTTAAGTTTACGGTTGTGATTACAACGCCTTTATTATTGCTTTGATATGATTTGATTTCTCTAATTGGGCGAATTTGATTAAAATTCAATATTTTTTTATTCAACGATGATTTTATTAGTCATCGATATTTTTTGTACACTTTTTGTTTATGTATATAAAATCATGATACATTCAATCTAAATTGGAGATAATTTGCTCCAATAATATTTGTAGAATCTACATAATCTAATTAAAAAATCATAAGAAACATTCAAAGGTAACAAACATAGGCAATTTCAATAAAAGTGATATCATTTCTTTACATTTGAAAAAAACAAGAGTGACTGATATAACCTAAATAATTTCTAACAAAATTTTAATTATTACTTCATCTCAATAAAAGTTTGTTCCAACTTGTGTATTTTCTGCTCATAAATTCTGCTTCAAAATACTGTTCTAGACAATATTGAATGTATAATATATTTTCGAAAGATTTATTTCTAAATTATTAATTTTATCTTAATATATTCAAGTGGTATTTATTCTGTTGTAAAACTTCTGCCACAAAAATTCAAACTCAAATATTTTACTGTAAAAATCTTTGGAGAAAATGTTTCCATACCAACGAAGTTTAAAAAGAAAAGTTTCTATACATGCCCACGCAGGATAAATACATTTTCTTTCTTGATATGGAACACTGCCTTGCGATGGAAATGAAAGAATCGAGTATCAATGATTTATGAATTTCAGATTCGAACCGGTCGAATGCTATCGGCGGTTTTTTGTAGAACAAACGTTATTTTCTATGCAGAATTTACTTTTGCTCGTGGTATTAGCTTTTTACCTTTTGCCGTGGCACATGGAAACAGATGCTGCATAATATAAGCGTTAGTTTAAACCAAAAAAGATATCGCTATATTAAACCAAAAATTAGGAACGAGTAAAAAATTACATTCTAGCAAAAACGTCTCAATATGATTCTATTCTTCTCTTTAGAGAGAGAAAGAGTAAAAATGAAAAAGAACAAACGTTATGTCAGGTATACATTAATAAGTTTATTTGAACAAATTAAACTCAATTATCATGCTAATAATTAACCTCCCTATAAGTTTCCTACAAGTTATAGTAATCGCAAAAAAATCGAAAATAATTTTTTTTATATATTTTTACGTTTCAAAACCTTCTAAACATTTTGGCATACATTAGAAAAAATGGATGTATGTGTGTGTGTATGTTCGGATACAAATTTTCGTCGGCGATTTCGGGAACACGAATTCACCGATTTCGGTAATTCAAAAAACATTCCATTCCTATTGATAAGGAGACGTGCTGATTAGTTTTTGGCAAAGGCAGGTCCAGCTTTACGGAGCAGAAAGTGCCAAAACGGCAATTTAACGGCAATTTAGTTTTTGAGAGAACGGAGCGTCCGATTTGAGTGATTCAAAAAACATTCTATTTATATTAACGAAATGAAGAGCAGATAAAATTTTTGGGAAGGCAAACCTAGCGGTTTTGTAAATCGAGTGAAAAAAATAAAAAAGCGATTTGGCGGTCAAAAATAATCATTAGGCATATGCACATCCAATTAGCAGGTATTTCATAGAGATTTTAATAATAAGTACAAATTTTGTTTACATTTCTATGGGTTCCGTACCAATAGATATTTCGTCTCTAAAAGATTATATAGCTATTAAATTTTATTTATTTATATATGAAAATGTGATTCGATATAAGCTATATAACCTTGGGATGTATTTTTATCACTCTAAAATTTACTTAAATTTCATATCTTACTGAACCTTAATAAGTAAAGTTATTAAAATCAGATAAAAAACCTAGTCATCGATGAACAGATACCATAAAGAATAATTTCATCTCTGTGCGCATGTATTCGATATGAAACCTTGAAAATACATAAACAGAAGCCGTAACAAAAATATGGAACATCTAATTAGCTGAAGAACCTATCATGCTTGTAATAATTCTCTCTTTGATACAAACAGAGCATTTATTATATCTGATATTGATGCTGTTTGAACTACTGACCTTTACAAATTCATTTAAAGAAATAGGGATACATCACAGTATGATTTAATAACACGATCGATTTGTTCGAGAGAACTGTGTGGCGATGCGAAAAATTGAATTCAGTAGAGCGCGCCGATTGTAATTGCCCGAATGGTATCGGTTATGGCATCATTTTGTATATATGCCGTATGCATAAAAACAAAAAAGTTCAAGATGATATATTTTGTTCCTATCCGGTACAATTTATCTTATGAATGAAAGGAAATAATTTGAAAGAGTGCGTACATAATATGGAAACAGAAATCAATTTCGTGAGAACTGAAATTTGTATTGTACTTTTACAACAGAATATTGGCATAAAAAATTTGAGACATAAATTATGGTAGGGTAGGGCGAGGCACAAAGATCCAATTTGAACTTGACCAATTATATTGTAAAAACAAAACAATTTGTTGTAATAATATCACAACAAATAACACATATCGAACAAACAACTATCTGACTGTGTTGAATAAAACTCCCAGCTACAATCAACATTGTGGAAATGTGTTGTTTTGCTATCTTTCTAAAACTTGTCGCCTGGTCCTTGTAACCCCATAGCCGGGGTAAAATGGGACGGCCAGAGGGCAAACAGGTCCAATGCCTTATTTTTAATTTTAACGGAATTTTACGAAATATTAAACCAAAACCTAAATTATTGAACCAATGCAAAATAAACTTGATGGGCTCATTTTCCAGAGAGATAATATTGCATATAACGTTGATCTGCTATTTGGTCAAAAATATTTATCAACAAAGTCAGAATAACTATTCTCTTGTGATAAATAAATGTGAACTCAATTACTCTCATAACTTAATTTGCTATTTTAATTATTATTTTTGTCAGGGTAAGAGTTCAGTTGGACCTTTTTACCTCAACCACATGTAAGCTTTTATAGAAGTTATACAAAAAAAAAACAATTGAATCAAACTTGAAAATAACAATACATATTGTAAAACAATTAAATAACGTATACTTGAAAATTATATTAAGGTCTCGTAAATTAAAAAAACAGCTAACAGATGGCTCGTTATACATCTTCACCTCTCTACTTTCAAATATTGTTAAACATTTCTTATTTTTACTTATTTTTTGAGATGTCGGTGGTGGACGTTTTTACCCGCAGACTTTTAGGTCCCGCTTTACCCAATAACGTTTTTACTAAAATTAAATCAATTAACTTTTATTTTCATATTAACAAAAGGAACTACAATACCTATGAAAATTATATTAACTATAATCCTTGAATATAATTTTTCAATGTTTTGCATTAATTATTACACTTTAGTAATAACGTAAATATGCGCTATTCAGTTAATGTAGAATACATTATCAACTATTAAATATGTACTATTATCATAAATTCTAAAATTATGTTTTGAAGGATTACTTCTCTACTTTCTCCGATTTTCCTTTTCAACGCTACAAACTACAAACAATTATAAATTAACATTACTCTTGTTTCAATAATTCAAAATGATAAGGAAAATTATTTTGTGATGTGAACAAGTAATTGGTAAGTTTTATACGTTCGTTTAATTGTGAATAAATACTTTAAATATTAATAATGCTTGATAATTAATAAGTTAATTCTACATGGCAAATAATTGTTTGTGTTGGCTCAAAAATATTAAATCACAAGTTACTTTTAAACTAACCAACTAATATTATTGCCTATGAAACAAGTAAATGTAGCACAACGTAAATAATAATGATAATAAACTATGCAATTAATTTTTATGTGTTTGGTCTTACCCAATATTTGAATATTGATGTAGATTTCTAACATACCTGAAACAAAAAAACATGACATTATTTGCTATTCAAAATAAATAAAACATTTTTCAAAAATAGATGAGTCTCTAACAGTCTCTAGGTGTAACAAGTAATTATTAATATTCTATCAAAAAACCAATTTACAGATATTGCACTGCTCCCTTGAAAAGATCTAGAATCCTATGAAGAATATTAAAGAACTTTTTTGATGGTTCTTGGCACGATACCATTAGCAACATCAACAATGTTCATTAATCATCCCACCCAGAAATGCGACGTCTCCAAAACAATATCTAACTCAATCTATTTCAGGGTATTTCCTATCTTAGTGAGTTATTATTAAGTTATAACAGGTCCATAAATAAGATATTTTTCGGTGAAAAATGACTTTTTGTATATCAATACAAAATTTCATTTTGAAAAATCGTAGTGTAGATTTTTGCGGATAATTTTTTTGTTAGCTTGCAGGAATAACAAAAATAGAAAAATTACGTATTTAGAAACTGATTGAGGTCCATACAGAAAATAAAGAGTAAATGGGCCTATTTTTTTTCAACAGTTAATTACAAGAAAAAGGCTCGGTAGATTTTCACCTAAAACTAATCAGTATCATTTCCAACTAATATCTTTCGAACAGTTGTTGATTTTTCAAAATCTATTCGGTAGGTTGAGCTTAAATGTAGACGAAAAGTTTAACACTTTTTTACAATTTACAAAGAAACGGCTGGGCCGATCGTCGCACAAAACTGAGAAACGATTATTCTCATCGAGATACATCAAATGGCTTTTAAATTTCTGAAATCGGTTCAGGCGTTTTTGAGAAATCGTCGATCAAAGGTCTAATTTTGACAAATGCCAAAAAAACGATATTAATTTTTGCAAACTTTGAAGAATTTTTAAAATTAAACGACTTGTCGTAGGGCCGTTATATTTTAGTATGATCTATAAGACTCTACCGTAAAAAAAAATCAAAAAATCGTCGAAATATTTTTTGAACACTTTATTACAAGAAAACGGCCCGGCCGATCTTTACCAAAAACTAATCAGCACGATTCCCAACCAATATCTTTCGATCAGTTTTTGAATTTTCAAAATCGATTCAGAATTGCGGGCTAAAATGTGGACGAAAAATTTTTCACTTTTCCGCGATTTACAAAGAAACGGCTTGGATAATCGTCGCGCAAATATGATAAACGCTAGTCTTAACGAGATACATCGAATAGCTTTAAAATTTTTGAAATCGGTCCAGCCGTTTTGGAGAAAACGTCAATTTACGGCAAAAAATCTCTCACATACACATACACACACACACATATATCTTTTTCCAAATTTGGTCTCATTCGATTCAGAATGGCTTGAAACATCAAGAAAACATAAAATTAGCTAGTCGGATTTCTTGATGAAAACATAAACTTCTCCTTCGGGAAGTTAAAAATAATATACTACAGTATAGTTGGTAACCATTTTCTTCAAATATTTAATAATAGTTGGAATATATTTTCTATATTCTATTAATAAGTCTCTTCATATTATTACAAAAAAAATTACTAATATCCAATATTTAATTAAATGAATTAAAATTAGACGTTTTCATGCGTTAAGGCACTTAATATGTGAACTTTGAAAACCCAGAAAATATTGACAGAATTCGTGGAAAACTATTATAGACTAATAATAAAGTAAAATATTAATTCAATGACCCTATCGACAATATTTGGCCAAGCTCCAGCCTCCTCTATTAAAATTATCTTGTGATAAGTAGTGCCATAATACTTTCAATACATCATCAGCACATTAGCATAACACAACATTGACTTCAAGTGGTAATTCATACTTCATATAAGCACATATGTATACATGGATGATTTTGATAATCCTGCGGAGAAGAACTCAATTCATCAAGTTCGGTCTTCGCCGAGAGTGGCAATGTATGTACAGGCGTAGACTTCAGAAACTCGACATTAGATGATATCATTGCGCTTGTGCCTACTAGCATATTAGTGTCATTACGTTAGATCAGAGTTT
>NW_020537462.1:0-32127 GCF_003426905.1 Ctenocephalides felis
ACCATAAAAATATATTATGTCTTTCATCACAGAATAACTTTGTTTTATTTTCATCTTTCGGAACATCCAACTTGGATTTTACTATTGTTGAGGCGCATCTACACAGGCGCTAAATTGTCAAATGTTTTGACATGTGTGGTCAAAGTCATAGGTCAAGGTGTTTTTGTTTTCATTGAATATGCAGCTTAAGGAAACCAAGTGTTTTTAAATATATAATCTTGTAGATAAAAGTAAAATATGTATAAATATTGTAGCATATAATAGAAGGGCATCTAGTATGATAATTTGTCATTATTCCAAGATAAATTTAGTAAAATATAAATATAAAAGGTTAAATATAGTACAAAAACAACAGGGTAAATAAAAATGGAATAAAAACGATAGTGCATCTGGTGTGGGTACTCCACATGTTTAAGGGTCGATGAGATTTAAATAAAAATCGTAGCGAGTAGCACTCATTATTGAATATATTATATTCTAATATTAATATTAGAAATGTCTAGGGTAGCCCTTATGCTATCAGGATCTATACTATTAAGGTGCTAGCTCCCTTTCACAGTGAATAATAATAATGATATGTAATATTATTATATAATATGTTATAATTTTCCAATTGTAATGTGTTTTTATAAAGTTATCAATCCTTTCCATAAAGAGAATTTTGGTTACTCTTTCTTGATTGATGTAGGGGCTTTGGCAAGAACTTAAGCTTAAATGCGGGCACGCAAGAATTTGTTCTTGAGAAATATTAATTTCACCTGCATATATAAATTCAAAGATGGCTTGTAGATAACATATGATCTATTAAAAATATTATTTGATGATTATTAAAATTATTATTATATGAAACAAACTATTAAATAATTAACAATTTACACGCTTTGCAAGTTTGTTTAGAATTAATTTGTTTTAAGAAAAATTGTTAGTCGCCCGTTATATCAGTTTGTACATACAACAAAGAATATTGCAAAGTATCCAGTTCCTCTTAATAACAAAAGATACGAGGGAATGCTGATATTGTTTGAATTTAAAATTAATTGCATAGATAAAAAAAGAGTATGAAAAATTAATTTCTCGTTAACCGTTATATTGAGCGCTGACCAATGATGAAGAAACAAAATATTTTTTTAAAACCATTAAATGTTATAAATTTGATGAAATTACAATTGAATTATATTATAATATTAATAAGTGATTAAAAATGGTCGTAACTTACTCATTTAATTTATGTAAAGATCCTAAAATAATTGTAGAATTTAATATTATTTATTGAGCTTTGATGTTAATTATATTTAATTAACTTACCGTAGGGCAAGTTATAGTAATCGCCAAAAAAATCGAAAATAAAAATTTTTATATATCTTTACGTTACAAAACTTTTTGAACATTTTGGCATACCTTAGAAAAAATGGATGTATGTGTGTGTGTATGTGTGTATGTGTGTGTGCGTGTATGTGTGTGTGCGTGTATGTGTGTGTGTGCGGATACAAATTTTCGTCGACGATTTCGTTAACACGGATGAAGCGATTTGAATAATTCAAAAAACATTCGATTTATATATAAGGAGACGTGTTGATTAGTTTTTGGCAAAGACAGGTCTAGCCTTTCCGAAAATATAGGGCAAAATTGCCAAAAACGGTAACTTAGTTTTTAAGGGAACGGAGCGTCCGATTTGAATAATTCAAAAAACATTTTATTTGTATTAACAGGATGAAGAACTGATCGAATTTTCATTTCATGAAGGCCATTTGGCGGTCAAAAATGATCATTAAACATATGCACATCAAATTATCCGATTTTTTATAGAGATTTTAACAATAATATAAATTTTGGGTTCCATACCAATGTTTATCCGTTAGACGGCGACGCCTCGCTTACGCGCTTCGATATTTTGTCTCTACGCAGTTAAGGCACGATGCCATGCGCCCCACTAGTTATTTTTTATATTAATAAGTGCTGTTTTTATTATTATATTATATTTCATTTAGTTTTGTTAACAAGAGGTTTGCTTCCTTTCATCTTCCTTTATATTTTATGATTGACTGCAGTATTTACTTGGCGCGTGTAGACGCACCCTTATTGCGTTGTTGACACAATTGACAGCGAGCGGTAATTAAACGCAACCGAACCTCAATCTGTCAACTCTTTACGCACTAAATTAAATGGTCTTTCGCTTCACCGTCTAATTAATTGTTTTTACAAAAATATTTAACTAGCAATAAAATATATTTTCCCTTAGTAATGTAGATCAGTTTGTAAAATAACATAATTAACGACAAGATTAATAATCGCTGGTGTATTCGGTTGTTGATCGATTTATTAAGAATTCTAGTCATGAATTCTGTTGAGAGGAATCAAGTTGAAATATATGACTAAAAGCTTTTATGAAGTTAGTAATTACTTATAGTATTGTATATTAGTTTATCAATTATATTAGTGTATGTATAACGTTGCGATTTCTGTATGTTTATGAACCGTGCATATATGCAGTGAAATCTGCATTACTCGGACTTCGAGACGTGATTTTTTTTATTACTTCTAGTGACAATTCAACATCTGAAAATGTGCCAGATACCAACTTTTGTTATTTTGGACAGTTTTATGAATATTTGGTTCAGTTGTACAAGCTTTAATTTCCTTAATAGAGGCAATGGATGTACAATTTTGTTTACTTGCAACAGTTCTGTTTGAATATTTAATTAATAGCAGTGAGCATAGATATCCATCTAGTGTTATTATTAATTATTATTAATTATTCTAATCATATAAGGTATTGAGGTTTTAAGTGCTAAGTAATAGACATAATCTACAAAAACCAGCTATCAAATTAGGTTCAACCGAAACCAGTTACAGAATATGAAAGTGGTATGCAAAAGTGTTGGACTTAACCAGATTTTGCTACATAAAGTTTGGTTGTAACAACTTGGAACATGCCCATTATTTTAGTTTTACTAATCGGAAGTCAATTAATCTAATATTAAACCGTACTAACCTAATATTAGGTATATTAAATCTGAGCCGAGTTTATATTATTGCCACTAGTAAAGTAGTAAAGTGCCAACTCGAAAATGTTCTAATTCGAATAAAGGAAAACATGATTTGCATGAAAAGAAAAAAGCCCTATTGATGTATTTATTTAGTAATTGTGATAAAAAGTGTGTTCAATAGACTCAACAAAGTAAAAGTTGCAAACATAAATTATTATCAAATAAAATATGTTACATTGTTTATTAAGAAGGGTTTTTTATCATAAAGATTGCAAATATTTCTTTACTAGTTTTCTCATTCACATCACTAATATCTCCTTTTATTTTTTGATATTTTATTTTAAAAATTTAAGATAATAATTATTACTTCACCAGACTAACTTTGTGATATACTGCAATGGATATATCGAGTAGCAAAAATGTAGCTGGCACAAGGCATCAACTCACTGGAGTTTTATATAAATATACTAATGTAATGAAAGGTAATAATTTATTTGAATATACACACATATATACAAACATATATATATATATATATATATATACATATATATATATATATATGTATATATATACAGTAGAATCCGCTTAGTATGACATTCAAGGGACGGCGAAAAATCGTCATACTAAGCGGTCGTCATACTAAGCGTACTGAAAAAAAAACAAAAAAAAAAACAATTTTTGGCGAATATGTTATTAATTTCAGTAATTTAATACAAAAATTAAGGTAAAAAATGACACATACTAACAAATTGACAAATTCAATTAAAAATATGACATAACAATGCATTTTTTAATGTAAGAAGTCTGTAATTTTCGCTTGAATTTCAATTGCTGGGTAAAAATAGTAAAAAATATAGAACTTTATTTATTCAGTAAATTATAGCAGATGTTATCGCTTCCAAATTTCGAACACCAAGAATGAGCATACTTATTTTTTGCACGAGGTCGTCCATGCCGGAAGTTGCCAAAGTTTCTATAGCGCGAATCTCGTGCAACATAGAGACCTGAAGGTATGTAGCGATCTGACACACAAGGGTAGTTCACAGTGGTGCCATACCATAACAATGTGCAATGAAAAACTTGAACTTTATGTTATCGGAGGTGTAAAATCATGTCGGTCATTATACTTGGACCAAATTTTTTTTCAAAAATGGGTCATTATAAGCGAAATGTCAATGTAAGCGAGGTCAACATATCCGACTAGACAGCTGTTTTTTTAAGAAATTTTATATGGAAACCAAACTGCCTTTAAAATTACGTCATAATAAGCGGTTGTCAATATATCCGGCGTCATACTAATCGGATTCTACTGTATATATATATATATATATCTGTTTTCTAACAAAAAAGCTTTTTGTTTTTTTTTTTTCATTCTAAAGATGAGATTTATATATTCTATATGTTCATACATTTGTATCATGTATATACATATGCCATATGTATTGCATAATATTAACT
Source organism: Ctenocephalides felis (assembly GCF_003426905.1). Lineage (NCBI taxonomy): Eukaryota > Metazoa > Arthropoda > Insecta > Siphonaptera > Pulicidae > Ctenocephalides > Ctenocephalides felis. Next base: position 4,449 of record NW_020537462.1, read on the forward strand.
TTTTGAGTATCAAATGCCTCAGATATCACTTTCATATTAAATATTATTGAAACATCTGTTTTGTCATTTTAATGTAAAATAGTTATTGTGGTAGTAATTTAATATAATTGTGTTTAAAATCACTATCCCTATTATTAATGATAAAACAATATTTATTATCGAGTTTGCAGTTTTTGACAAATTGACAAATCAAATGAACAAAATTTTTGTACAGGATGGCAGCATCGATGGTTCTCAGTGGATCCACAATCGGGTACATTTAGTTATTATTTGTGTGAAGCTGGTCCTGGAGATGTTATGAGTCCGCTTGGTTCAGTGCCGAGAGCTGAGGTACGTTAATAATTATAATCGTATAAGTTTGTTCTAAAAATATCGATTGCAAAATGTATTGATTAGGTTTTAGTGAAAACTTAATTTTCGAAATAAAGAGTTATTTATGTTCTTGGTTAAGGTAACTTTTGGAGCGTATCGAGATGTTTATGTAATTTGCTTTAGGACATTCCACTTACATTTAGTTCAACTTATTGTTAGTGAAAGACACAAATCTGCTTTTTACGCACAAAATAATTCAAAAACTTTTTATTTATATACATACTTAGGGAAACCAGATATTAACTGTCTAAGATATTTGTTTTGTCTTGAGGTGACGTGTTCAATCGCTGCTTTTGAATATTTTCCAAAAAAAGTGATTTTAGTTTTTCCACCAAATCTCCGTTTTTCGCAAAACCACGATGTTTCACTTCCTTTTCGCCTGTTAATACAATATTATATTATATATGACGTGAATACAAAAAAAGTAAATTAGTTGGCACCGAAAATAGTTTTTTTATTGGCTACGACAAGCTCTACGACGCATGGGTAAAGGGAAAAAGCAGGCGCTGGAAGATGGGACCAGAAAAAAAGCTGGAAACATGGGTTCTCTCTTTATTCGGTATATTAAATGAAAAAAATTGAAGAGAGTTGGCGGTCCTCATATTATGCATACTCGATGCCCTATGGTGCCTGGACTATAAGGATTTCTTCTGAATCTGTACACACTTTCATTTTTGAAGGTTCAGTTTAATGTGTATAATCACTTCTTATTCGTCTAATGGCGCCGCCAATTAACGTCACTTTTGTCATTATTCCCATGAACAAGAGGTAAAGATGTAGTTATTGCAAAAAAACTCATCTTTACTAGAAGTATGTTACACAATTTTTATGTATTTTCATTTCCAAACATTTGCTGTATTTTTCAGGTTTCCTGTATTTTTTCATCTCGCGCAAGTCGTCAATCATTTTCGCGTAAGTCGTCACATTCTTCTTCTTCCCAATCCTTTCAGTCCTTCTACTTCCTTGCAGAACGGGTACGATCCAGTTTCCTTTTCCGGATTGTGCTCAGTAGAGCCCTTTCTTCGCCTACTCTTCTCAGAACTTTTTCATTTGTTATCTTGTCTGGTAGTTCTTGTTGGCCTTTCTTAGTCTATTTTTTGATCCGTACAGAGCTATGTTCCAGGCATAACACTTTATTAGTCTCTTTCCCAAGTCGAGACTTAGTTTTCTCGGCAGAAGCGTTCTCTTTTTCTTAAATGCCGCCTTGGCGCTTGCGATCTTTGTCCTGATCTCTCTCGTGTAGTATCATCCGTTCCTGGTCAGGAAGCTTCCCAAGTATTTGAAATGATCCATGTCTTCCAATTCTCGTTTTCCTCGCTGATATTTATTGTAACCAACTTCAAACTGCTATCATTTTGCAAACCGCTCGTTACACAGCTGACAGATTTATTCCAGTGATAGTTCATTTTGTTGTTTACAAACGTACAGAAGCATTTTGATCTATTGATTTCAGAAAAAAGTTGCTTTATATTTGGCTAGAAAACCCCAAGTGACTATCGTTATCGCCCTCCAGCATTTGAATGCGAATAAATTTTTTGTTTCTCATACCATATCTCAACCATGATACTGTTAGCGTTGCACCGCGTCCAAAAAGTGGACAAAAAAACGGTAACAACACCAGGTCTGATGTAATTTTTAGCGGAGCTCCGAATCTCGTTATCCAGTTTGAAAAGAATTCTCTTGCCACTGTAGCCGCTTCCTGATTTTCTATAGGGATTGCTTCAGGCCAACGTGTAAAACTATCTACACATGTTAGGCAATAACGAAATCCATCTGATAACGATATAATCACGATGTCGACATGTACATGCTTGAATCGCGCTCCTGGCAATGTAAATACTCCAGGACGTGTGACAATTAGTGTTAGAAGTATCGAGGCAAAAGATCGATATTGAGTACTTTGAAAAGTATCTAATCAAAATATCGATGCCAAAAAAATATCGTGGCGAAAGTATCGATAGTACTCAGTCTTGAATTTTGAGTACTTTTCATAAAAATCAAACATAAGTGCAAGAAAGATCTAAAACTCATTAAATATTATATCACAATATTAGAATGAATTCTATTGCTTGTAATCTGATGTGTTAAATCAGAATCATTTTCAATATTGTAAAATTTTAACAGTAATTTTTCAATACTAATTTCAAATTCTATAATTTTTCAAAAAAAAGACAAGTTATAATAGTTGATTATTTTTTATTAAAAAAATATAATAGTCTGATACTATATTCAAAAAGCAATACTTTTTAAGTATTTTTAAGCACAATCGTATTTTTAATATTTTTCAGTGCAAACAATTGCCACAAGAACCAAATTCATTTATTATTTTCTAAAAGTTTTTTGCCCACTATACTAAAGAAAGTATTCTTTAGTTTTGTTGTCATTCATTCAGAAAAGGTCAGTTGAAATCCGATTCCTAAAATATGTTCATAATGTGCACAAACTGAAAACGAAACATTTTAAGATTCACGTACCACAAAGAAAATATTGCTCTTCTGTTCTTTTTTAAATTGTTTATTTAATTTTTAATTTACAAGTACTTTACTTCAACTTACAATTCACATACTTTTAGAAAGAAAAATAATAACGCATTGAAATCGATGAGTATTATTATTTGAAATAATAATATTTCGATTCTTTTTTACGCAAAATACTAATCTATTGAAATTGATGAATATTATTATTTGAAATAATTATATTTCGATTCTTTTTTACGCAAAATACTATTATATTGAAATTGATGAATATTATTATTTGAAATAATTATATTTCGTTTCTTTTTTACGCAAAATACTATTATATTGAAATTGATGAATATTATTATTTGAAATAATTATATTTCGATTCTTTTTTACGCAAAATACTATTATATTGAAATTGATGAATATTGTTATTTGAAATAATTATATTTCGATTCTTTTTTACGCAAAATACTAATATATTGAAATTGATGAATATTATTATTTGAAATAATCATACTTCGATTGTTGAATATGTTTTTATAAAACATTTTGGTACTTTAAAAAGGCGTTTCATTTTACAAAAGAGTAATAAATAAACATCTTTAGTTATTAGTGTGGTCATATCCATTTTGGGTTTTTGAGCAATAAATTCTGAGACTAATGACCCTTCGGGATCATATTTTGACACTTCTCTGAACAATTATGACCACCTAGAGAGACTATTGCTTTGCATTCGGCAAAATGGTTGGTTTTCATAGTTGGTCGATAAGCGGGGTTCATAGGTTACGCTGTCGATTCTTTTTGAGTACTATCGACGTAAAAGATCGATATTGGCAAATATATCGAGCTAAAAAATCGATACCAAAAGTACTCACTATCGACCGCGAAGTATCGATATTTACTCAGTACTCGATATTTCGTTCTAACACTAGTGACAATATGTCGACTAATTTTTGAGCGCTGACAATCTAGACAGCCACTGTCGGCGTTCTCACTGTCGGCAATCTTTTTTAATGGAAGGCCATACATAATGTTGTGTTATCAATCTAATTGTAGCATTCGCTCCACAATGCGGCAAACCATGTAAGCTATTGAATATAGCACGGCAAAATTTTTTTGGTATTACCGGCCGAATAATTGATCAAGATACATCGCACAATAGCGATGTTCCCAATTCGTCTATAAATATTCTTAACTTAAGAGAATGGTCGGAATGTAATAATAGTTGTGCCACGTTATCATTATGTTGTTCACCTGCAATCGCCTTAAAATCTAGATCACATTCGTTAATTATCTCGATACGGGATAATGCATCTGCTACGACGTTATCTTGACCCGATATATGTCTGATGTCAGTCGAAAATTGATTAACAAAATCAAGGTAGCGGAACTGTCTCGGCGTACACTGGCTATCCTTTTTTTTAAACGCGTAAGTGATAGGTTTATGTCACGAATTCTCCTCCCTCTACTATGTGTCTAAAAAATTTTACTGCATTGTAAATTGCGAGTTGTTCTCTGTCGTATGTCGAATATTTTCTTTCTGTTGCATTCAATTTTCTTGAGAATAAACCTAATGGGCTAACGGTGCGTTTAAACGCGGGTGCATCAATAAAGTTGCTTCCGCAAAACTTTTTTTACACTTTTCAAACGCTTTCTCCATATTTGAGTCCCAGTTCAGTATTCTTCTTCATATTACTACGCAACTTGTTGTTTAACGGCACTTGTACTTCTGCAGCTTTCGGAATGAATCGTCGGTAAAAATTCAACATGCCTAAAAATTGGCGCAACAGTTGAACCGTCTTAGGCTTTGCATAATTTTGTATAGCCAGTATCTTGTCTGCTGGAGGTTTAGTTCTGTTGGTTGAGACTTCATATCCTAAAAACTTTACTTTTGGTTTTCCAAAGACACATTTTGATGGATTGACCACTACGCCGAATTCTTGCAGCTTCTTAAATACAATATGTAAATGTTGTATATGCTAATCGTGCGATTCCGATTCGACCAATATATATATCATCGACGTATGCATAAGAGAAGTCCAAACCTCGCAATATTTTATTCATGAACCGCTGAAAAGTTTGCGCTGCATTGCGCAAACCAAATGTCATAAACGGAAATTCGAATAGTCCGAAGGGCTAGTGATTGCAGTCTTCGCGATGTCTTCTTCAGCTACAGGGATTTGATTGTAAGCTTTCACTAAATCGATAGTAGAAAATATTATCTTACCACATAATGCTTGCACAAAATCATGGATATATATACATAAACTGGGTACCTATCTGCTTGAGTCCGTCCATTTAATTTGCGATAGTCTCCACAAGGTCGCCACCCAGAACCTTTTCGTACCTAATGTAAAGGCGATGACCAACAGCTCTTACACGGTCGTGCTGCCCCTGCTTTAATCATCGAAGTCATATTTAGCAGCTTTTAACTTATAATGTTGAGTAACAAGTTTGCAAACACCCCTAATGCTGTCTGTCGTGTTAAGTCTGGGTATTTCTCTATAATTTTATCATATGGGGATAGTGTGGCTGTCACCATTTTAACCGAAGGTATTATTCTATTTTCAAATCGAGGTGGATCCGCTGAACCTGCTGAGGTTTCAACTAATAAAATACGTTTTTAACATCAATCGCGAGATTGAAATCCACGCCAATAATAGGACGCGACACCTCTGCTATCACGAAATTTCATAATAGAGTTTTGCTAAGTCCAAAATTTAACTTTAAAGATAGCATACCGTATGTAGCAATCGGTGTTCCATTTGCTGCTGAAAGCTCGAATGAACATTTCCTACGGGGGCATTTCACTAAACTGCGCGGAAACACACATACGTCGGATCCAGTGCCTATCAGAAAACTCACATTTGACTCTTTGTCCGTGATGAAAATGCGGCGTGAGGTAGTTGGGCGTATGTCACTAACTGCCATAAGTAAACGCCCGTATCGTTTTCCGACTTAAACTTGCATGGCGATATACACCATATTGCATGACATCCGTAGCGTTTATGAAACCAACATAAGTTATCTCGCCGTCTCCTATATGAGACTTTCTTCTTCTGATACATTTGGATCTTATCTCAACGCTTTGAGACAGCTTCAATATCATGACGCATTTGACTCGTTCTCAGAGGTTCTCAGAGGTTTGCGTATCTGTAATCACTGCTACTCGTTACTGTGAATGGTTAATGTATAAGCGGTCAGCCAGTTCACCTACCTCTTGTATTGATTGGGATCCAGAAGTAGTGTTGCCATGTCTACAGTTTTAACTGTAGATCTACAGTTTTTTGGTAATGATCTCAGTTTTGCACTTTTGGCCTATTTATTTTTTTATGTTGAACTTAATAGTTGCTCTACTAAGTCAATTTCTATAAAACTAATATTGTTGAACCAGAGATAATGTTTATTAACTCCCGTAAGTTTTAGTAATCGCAAAAATATCGAAAATGAAAATTTTTATATATTTTTACGTTTTAGAGGTTTCTGAACATTTTGGCATACTTTAGAAAAAATGGATGTATGTGTGTGTGTGCGTGTGTGTATGTGTGTGTGTATGTGTGTGTGTGTGCGGATACAAATTTTCGTCCACGATTTCGGGAACACAGATCAACCGATTTGAATATTAATTTATTATATTTTAAGAGAACGGAGCGTCCGATTTTAATAATTCAAAAAACATTTTACTTGTATTGACAAGATGAACAGCTGATTAAATTTTCATGAAGGCAGGTCTAGCGGTTTCGGAGATCTAGTAAAATAAGTAAAAAAAAAGCCATTTGTCGGTCAAAAATTATCATTAGACATACGCACATAAAATTATCAGATATTTTATAGAGATTTTAACAATAAGTATAAATTTTGTTTACATTCCTGTGGGTTCCGTACCAATGTTCATCCGTTAGACGGCGACGCTTCGATATTTCGTCTCTATGCAGGTAAAGCAGTACGATTGCTTTGAAAAAAAGTTCAGAACTTCCAAAATAAAGAAAACATTTTTTTTCAAAAAGTTTTTTTTCCAAAACAAATAATTTCTTTCAAAAATTAATAGTTTCTCAAAAATCCGATTTTGTCAAAGTATTTTTTTTTTCAAAAATCTTAATCTTTTTTAAAAAAATATATTTTGGTAGGGAAGTTCCAGCAGTTTGCCTTAAGGCACGATGTCATGCGCCCCACTAGTCTATTATTTTATTAGACGTAACTAGCGGCGCAATGAACCGTTTTTTCCGTTTCTCTCTCGTTAACGAGACAACATAAACCGTTTTGTCGAAACTGAAAATAAATTTGAAAATCAACTGGTTAACTGGTTGTCCAACGAAATAAAAATTCTTTCATTCTAGTATTTTTTTATGAACTTATCTTTTGTAGGTTGAGATTTTTGTTAATAATTCATTCCATATATATAATTATTTATAGTAATACTAGCTGACCCGGCAAACGTTGTTTTGCTAAGTAAGTTATTTTATAAACAATTTCTAGAGTATCTAAAAAATTAATACTTTTTGTGTAAGGATGTGTTGTTTGAATTGCTATATACAATGAGGTATTATAGAAACAATAAACCCCATTAGTTTGTATATATTTTATTAATACAACCAAACTGAAAGTTTTATACACTTTCTATAGAAAACATGGCATAATTCAATCCAAGTCTTTGTTGGTCTTTCGACTTATATAGTCATTACAAATTCCATTTAATCGATTAATGAATGAGTTTCAAATTTTTTGAAATTTTTTTTGGATTCTGGATTTTGTGTATAATTGTAAATAATACTATTGAGCTTATACAAATTTCTCAAATTTCTGCGAGGAGAGATACAAAATGATTTAGGTATCTCTTTTTTGACCTGCTTTTTGAAAAGTTTCTAGTAATATTCGATGAATAAAAGTAAATTTAATAAAAAGTATAAATGTAGAACAGGGCAAGGCACAAAGGTCCAATTTGACTTTAAGCAAATATAAATTTTATTATGAAAATCAAACCAATTACATCACAAACAAATGACACATTTCAAATGAACAATTATCTGACTACGTTCAGTAAAACTACCAGCTACTTCATCATTGTAAAAACGTGCTTTTTTGCTGTCTTTAAAAAAAAATTTATCTAGACCTTTTTACCCTATAACGGGGTAACTTGGAACGGCCAGATGGCAAGCAGGTCTAATGTCATATTTTAATTTCAAAGGTATTTTACAAAATAATTACATTTTCAACTAATTGCTAGAAAACTACCAATGGAAGAAAATACTTTTACTATGGATTTTCAAAGATTACCATTTATCTCCCAATACCAAAGTCATAAGAATCAAGGTTATAGCTGATTATACATATTTTTCCCTTTACATTCAAATATGCTGTTAAACAATGCTTAGCTTTACTGGTTTTTGACACTTCGGTCGTGGATCTTCATATATTACTATCCATTCTTGAATAAATTCAGAAAATTATAACTGGAAATAAGCTATTCGACAAAATGTTCCTTTGATCGATTCCAAATTTAGGTTCTAAATCTGAATAATCTAGAAAAGGTTTTATAAATACCAATGAGTACATAATTATACAAATAAGTTCTTTCAGAGCATTGTGTTTGAGAAAAATATGATTTGTCAACCATACTGAGTTATACATAGTTCGCTTCACTGTTTATACGAATGGGCAATGGCACTATCATTATATTATAATTGTTAATTATTTATTTAAAATAAATAATTTATTATTAATTCCTTACAAATATTGAATTGTCATCCATGCGTGATTACATAGCTGTCATTTGCTTATTGTTATTCCAAGTCGAACAGGATAAAAGGTATCCTATGTCCTTCTCCTGGCTCTGAACCAACTTTTACCAACTTTACCAAAGCCAATTTTCAGTTAAATCGGTTCAGCCTTCTTGAGATATAAGTTCTGACGATATATCTCCAGAATGCACAAACCGAATTCGACAATTTTGCATTTGCTGAAAAGGTCTGGGGCTCCGTGAGGTTTATAGCTGGGTTATAATATATGAGAACCAAAAACTAATATTCTATCACGATAGTTAACATAAGGTAGTCGATTACTTCAATTAGACCTTTTTATTGTCGAATCAAAGCACCAACTTTTACCAACTTTACCAAAGCCAATTTTCAGTTAAATCGGTTCAGCCTTCTTGAGTTATAAGTTCTGACAATATAACTCCAGAATGCACAAACCGAATTCGACAATTTTGCATTCGCTGGAAAGGTCTGGGGCTCCGTGAGGTTTATAGCTGGGTTATAATATATGAGAACCAAAAACTAATATTCTATCACTATAGTTAACTTAAGGTAGTCGATTACTTCAATTAGACCTTTTTATTGTCGAATCAAAGCACATTTGCTGATAATATATATATGCCAATTAGTTGTAAACACCTGAAACATTTTATAAGATATGTATAAAGAAATTACAAATTAACAACAATTAATGTATAACTATTTACATTTTTATTACAAATTTTGAGGTTATGTCAAGAAACTATATTTCAGAATATTTTTTGTTATTAATTTGTTGATGATTATACTTATTGCTGATATATAATATAAACACCTCAAATACTCTATTTAAATACGTATAAACAAATATACATAAATACCTAATTATATAAATAATTACATTTCCATTTTCAAGAAATAAATTTCCCCATCGTCCATCTAGAATCGCTTGGTATTATTAAGAATTAATTTATTTGCCACTTTGTATTAATTTTCCGTGGCGATTAAAATATTTATATTATTCACGTAATCATTTTCAAATAATGGTCATTAGGAAATGCATATTAATATATTTGTATCAAAACAGAAACACCGAATGACAGTTGACAATCGAATGTAAATGTCATGGATGAAATCATTGATAGTATCATAGATTGAATAAACTACATGGATAGTTTATAAATAATTAATTTTAAATTAGAATGAAATAAAGGGATAAAAAGTATCCTATGTCCTTCTCCTGGCTCTAAACTACCTCCCTGCCAATTTTCATCTAAATCGGTTCAGCCGTTCGTGAGTTATAAGTGGTAGCACATAAGGCGATCCCCTTTTATATATATAGATTTATTTATTTAACTATCAGCTAGCTTTATATTGATTCAAAATTTCCTTTAATAATTATAACATAACATGATAAATATTACGTATATATAATTAATAAAATAAACAATATACCGATAAATACTTTGGAATGGTGTTTAGGATGACTATAATAAAACTGTTTGTTTGAGATATCAATTGAATATATCCTATACAAATTTCTTTAAAGGAAATCTTCAATGCTAAATTATGCAGATGGCCGGGCGTACGCTCCTTGGAAAATCCTATATCTTATATATCTCCTGTATCCTATATCTATATTAGCATTTTGGTAATAGTTAAATGCATCATAAAATTCATTTTGCGGTTTTTTTTTGTAACAATATTCTTCTTCGTGGAATTATCAATTTTTGTTGTTATGATTATTTTTATAGATAAAGGGTTGAAAGGACTTCAGGAAATGATAAAAATTTTGTAAATTTTTATGTACAAACAAATACTTGTCTTGGCCTTGTATATAATCCGCCTCTTAAAAGTTTTTGCTCGCCAGTATAAGTTTGGAGATACATGCAGCAAAATCAGTTTGAAAGATTTGGTTTTCTTATCTACATTTTAAATTTTATATTTTGTATTTTTATATATATCACGCAGAGTGTTACTATTGTTTCGGTATAAGTTAAATAAGTTGAATTTTGGTATAAGTTAAAAAGTTAAACTTTGTTATAAGTAGAATAAGTTAAATTTTGTTATAAGTAAAATAATTTGATAGTGTGAGTTCAAATAGTTATCAAATAGTTCAGTACAATGCATAATTCTAGTAGTGATAATGTGTCAGATGTTGACAAATCCCCCGCAAGAAAGAGGAAAGTAGTGAGATACGAGCAAAAATTTATTGATTCTTGGCTCACTGACAAAAACTTTAGTGGATGGCTTACAAAACGTAAAAAAGGGAACACATATTTTTACTGCTCTGCATGCGACTGTGATCGTAAATGCGGAATTCTAGAATTAACGCGATACAAAAATTCGTCAAAACATCTAGAAAACAGTAAAAAAATACAAAAGCAACCGAAGCTTAGGTCTTTGTTTGCATCATCATCAAAATTAATGGAACCAAAGCAAATGACAAAAACGGGCGAAATTAAATTAACATGTTTTATTGCAGAACATAATCTTGGATTTAATGTTGCCTCACATCTGACTAATTTGGTAAAATCGATGTGTCCGGATTCAAAAATTGCAGAACATTTGTCTATGAGCCGAAAAAAGCAAGATCTGTTATAGTAAATGTGACTGGAAAAACCTCTGAAGAAAACTTGATGAAAAAGTGAAGAGAAAATGAATTTGCATTGCTGGTTGATTAGAGCACTGATAAGTCGGCCATCAAGCATTTAGCTCAAATAACCAGGATAGTCAATGTAAATTATGAAGTAGAAGATAAATTTCTACCTTTCATTGCAATCATCGACGGCTCAGCAAAAGCTTTGCATTAAAAATTGTTGAATATTTTGAGGAGAAAGATATTCCGTATAAAAAAAATTTATTAGGATTTGCGTCTAATGGTGCTAATGTCATGTTTGGGGCGAATAACTCATTTGTCACTTATTTGAAGAATGACATTCCAAATCTTTTCTCAATGAAGTGTATATGCCATTCATTTGCGCTTTGTGCATCCCACGCATGTGAAAAATTACCGAGGGGTCTTGAAGATTTTTGCCGTGAAGTTTTCAACCATATTCAAAATTCACCTAAACGTATTGGCGATTTTAAAACTTTTCAGGCATTTACAAACTGGTTAAAATATAATTAATTATGTCGCCATCTAACGGTGTGCTTTTCAAATAACCAAAATCTGGTAGGGGGGCTTTTGACCCGCCATTTTGAGCTTTTAATTTTATTTCTTTTATTATGTAAAATATAGTTGTTAAAAGTACATGGCTAAGACAACATCGACGTTTCATTTGATTTTATTATACATTTTGGTCCATCGGCACGGATCCAGTCATTAAAAATTACAGTCCACACTGTACAATTAAATATACGCGAGTTCGTCTAAAAATAAAGCCAAACAAAGCTCTACGTGAATGAAAACCCGGGGACCTGAGAAGCCGCCATTAAAGCTTGGAAGCGTCACTGGAATTGGAACAACTACAACTAAAGATCACAATTGGAAATACAAGTAAGTCCACAATTAGTCTAAAACCATTTCAAAATTGCTTAGTATTATTGTTTGTAAGGTTTAGTCTATGTACGGTATACTTTGTCATTGTGGTTATTTAATAAATCGGGATAGGAATTAGGAACATATTCCTATTATATATCAATATAATTTTTCCATTACATACAAAAACTACTGATTTAAACAAATTGCGGTAGCAAATTTATATATGTATATATATATATACATAGCTGGGCACCGTTAATCAAATAGTTAACTTCGTTAATCGTTAATCCGCTACAAAAAAAGTTAACTTCGTTAAACGTTAAAGCGTTACATTTCGGAAGAATTAACGCAAGTTAACGTTAATCGTTAATCCGTTAATATGTGTAAAATTACATTTTTATATCGTTGCGTTAGTGAACTTAAAAAACTTATTAGTTTAGGTTCTGGAAGTTAACAGGTTATGAATAAAACAAAATACTTGTATAATTCAAATGTGTAATTTAACCCTTCGCGCGTTTTATGCACACTTCCGTGTGTATAAGGAAAATGGCACAATTATCACATACCGTGATAACGCTATTGGTCAACTTTCCGTTTTTATGATTGCATATTGTTTTTACAAGAATTTTTTTCTAAATAAAGGGAAAGAGTTTTTTATCTTCCCGTAGGGCAAGTTATAGTAATCGCAAAAAAATTGAAAATGAAAATTTTTGCATTTCTCGACGTTTCAAAGGTTTCTGAATATTTTGGCATACCTTAGAAAAAATGGATGTGTGTGTGTGTGTGTGCGTGTGTGTATGTATGTGCGGATACAACTTTTCGTCGACGATTTCGGGAACACCGATCAACCGATTTGAATAATTAAAAAAACATTCGATTCGTATTGATAAGGAGACGTGCTAATTAGTTTTTGGCGAAGTCAGGTCCAGCCGTTCCGAAGATACGGGGCAAAAAGTGCCAGAAACAATACCTCCGTTTTTAAGAGAACGGAGCGTCCGATTTTAATAATTCAAAAAACATTTTACTTGTATTGACAAGGTGAAGAATCGATCAAACTTTCATAAAGGCAGGTCTAGCGGTTTCGGAGATCTAATAAAAAAGTAAAAAAAAAAAATGCGATTTGGCGGTCAAAAATGATTATTAGACATATGCACATCAAATTATCAGATATTTTATAGAGATTTTAACAATAAGTATAATTTTGGTTTACATTCCTATGGGTTCCGTACCAATGTTTACGCGTTATACGTCGACGCGGCGCTTACGCGGTTTGATATCTCGTCTTTATGCAGTTAAAGCAGTACGATTGCTTTAAAAAAAAGTTTAGATCTTTCAAAATATGTCAAAATAAATAAAACCTTTTTTTTTCAAAAAAAAAAAATTAAAAAAAAAAACTAAAAAAAATTTTTTTTTTCAAAAAAAAGTAATTTTTTGTCTAATTGTTTGTCAAAAATCTTATTTCTTTGAAGTAAATTTTTTTCAAAAATGTTAATCGTTTTTAAAAAAATAATAATTTTTGGTACGGAAAGTTCCAGCAATTTGCCTTAAGGCACGATGCCTTAATTGCCTTAAGACAGAATTCCACTTACAGCTAGTTCTTTAAAGAGTTTGTAGCTCTTTGGTTTTTCTATAGACTGAGTGACAGAATTGAAAAAGTCTTCCTTCTCGTCATCATCGTTGTTACTCGCATTGCTCCCTCCGCCACTTAAACTATCTCTGTCCTTCGAATTTTTCGCTGCTTCTTGCCATAAGGCATCTTCTACCTTTTTTCCGTGCATTTTCTTACTGCATTTCTCTCTACTGCTGTCATACGTTTCCAGCCACATTAACCGAAACTTTGGATGAAATTCCGCGGCAAGTTGGCACTGTTCATCATTCAGGAGTAGTCCAAATCTTTTCTCTATGCCGTTTAATAAGGCATTGGCTAAAGCTGTGCCGTGCGGTAAATAGTAGGCATTGGATTAACGATTAACGGACTTCTCGCATTTTAACGGAAGTTAACGTGTCCGTTAACATTTTTAAAAGTTAACTTAAAAGTTAATCCGTTAATCAAAATGTTAACTTCGTTAATTAACGATTAACGGATTAACGAGTTAATGCCCAGCTATGTATATATATATATACAGGGTGGCTGATATGTATTGCAACCAATTTCAGACCGCTATCATTTCTAAACCGCTCATCAGACAGATGACAGATTTATTCCAGTGATTGTTTATTTAATTGTTTACAAGCGTACAAAAGCATTTTGATCTATTGCATTAAGAAAAAAAGTTATTCGTGATGGAAGTCAAGCGTGATAGTGCGATTGCTTCATACTTGGCTGTAAAACCTTAGGTGGCTATCTTTAGAGCCCTCCAGCATTTAAATGCGAACAAATATTTTGCTTTTCGTACCATATCTCGTAACGGTGATACACTCAGTGTTGCACCGCGTCCAAAAAGTGGACGAAAAAAAACACTAACAACCCCAGAAATTATCCAAAAAGTATAGGCAAAAATCAATCGAAATTCGTGTCGCAGTGGTAAAAAAATGGCCCGTGAGCTGAACATATCGCAAAAACGGATGCAACACATATTGAAAAATGAGCTTGAACTAAAACCATTGAAGATCCAAAAAGTGCAAGAGCTCATTGATGCACAAAAAAAAGTTAGACGGAAAGAAGCGAAGGGGTTGCTTCGCTTGCACGAAAGTGGCTAGTTACCGAATTTGGTTTTCTCAGATGGGAAGTCCTTCCAAATCGAGCAGTTTGTGAACAAACAAAATGATAGGGTTTACTTGCCAAAAAGGTCAGCTAAAAATTTACACCTTCGATTGACCACCAGAACTCGAGCGCCGCCGACGGTAATGGTGTGAACCACCGTAACGGCCGATGGTGACATTCCACTCTTATTCATCGACCGTGGGATCAAAATAATTGCCGAAATTATCGGGAAAATGTCTTAAAGGCAGTATTGAAGTCCTGGGTAGACAAAAATTTTGATCGCAGACCATGGTCATTCCAACAGGACTCAGCACCATCAAACTCAGCACGCGCCTACCAAAAATGGCTTATAAAAGAGGTTTTTCGCTTCATTTCCATCGCACAATAGCCACCAAGATCTCTGGATCTAAATTTGCTGGACTTTTGTGTCTTGGACATTTTGAAGAGTAAGGTTCGCACTAAAAAATACCAAAGTGTCGATCATCCCAAGAAGGCGCCTCGCCGGGAATGGGCCAAAATACCCCAGAGCCACTTTCGTGCAGCGTGTTATGGTTTTTCTGCCGTTCGAAGGCCATAATTTGTGCCAAAAGTGGCCAATTGGAACAAATATGAACAAATTCTAAAATTTGATGTTATTTCTGATATTTTTGCTTTTGAACAATGAAATTTAAAATGAAAATGACAAAGTTATAGCGCTTTACTTTGTTGCAATACATATCAGCCACCCTGTATATATATATATATATATATATATATATATATATAAACTGTCGTATATTTTACACGAGCGTTTCTTGTAAAATTTAAAATGGCGGACATTGAGTCGCTCAAACAACAAAGGGCTCGGTTAACAAAATCCATCGCGCTTACTCAAAATTTTATTAATAACTTTCAAGAAGGAGATAGCAAACATGGCTTAATCCTCATTGTCAGAAAAAAGAAATTAGTAGAGATTCTTCAAAGTTTAGAAGAAAATTTACTCAAAAGAGTATAAGGAGTTATTTGATTTACATTTTGAATTGTCAGCTCAAATCTAAGATATTTTAGAAAGTAGCATTAATGAAAATAAACCAAATACAGATTTAAAACATAGGCAAGTTAACATCAAACAATACACAAATACACAAATTTACCAAAGTTTAGTGGAAATTCTTTGGAATGGAATTCATTCATAGATATCTACAATTCACTTATACACAACAATGGGCAATTATCAGACTTCAAAAACTTCATTATTTAAAAGGGACATTACAATTACCAGCATCTGACTTAATAACAAATCTTTCAATGACCAATGAAAATTACAACACGGCATATAATTTACTGCAAGATAGATATAACAATAAATATTTGATAATTACATCACACCTACAATCACTAAATGATATTAAACCTATATTGAAAGGATCACGCGAGAATCTACAATTATTTTTGAACCAAGCTAGACAACAAACACAGTCACTAGCAACTATTCATCAAGACGCAGTTTACTGGGACATAATTTTAGTTTTTCAGCTCACTAATAAATTAGATCATCATACTCATTGGGGTCTATCACAGCAAGAAGGAGAGCTGCCTACATTAAATAAGTTATATAAATTTCTTGAAACCAGGTCGTGTGCGTTGGAAACAGCAACCAAGACTGGTAAGATAGAATATTCCGGAGCAAAAATCAAATCAGTAAATGTAGTGTCTCAAGATAAACAGTAAAAACTATGTATATATTGTAAATTGTCATCATGTATATAATTGCTTCAAATTTAAGAAACTACCAATAACACAACGGCAGGAAATATTAAAACTTAATCTCCATTGCGAGAAAAGCTTAGAACCTGCACACTTACTCAATAGATGTAAATTCAGTCAGAATTGCAGAATATGCCACAAGGAGCATCACACAATGATGCATGTATATAAGGAAGAGTCCACCTCAGCGGAAAGAAGAGTCAGTGAAGCTACGCAAAAGGTACTATTTTCACAAGAGTCCAATTCTATTGCGTTTTGCTAGCAACTGCAATCATCAAAATTCAAAACACTCGAGTGGAGCTTTGTGAAGCAAGAGCACTATTAGATAGTGGCTCACGGACCAACCTGGTCACAAAAGATCTAGCAGAAAGACTGCAGCTCCCACAATTTAATTCCCGAAACACTCTGAGTGTATTACAGGGAAAGTCATTAGGAGTATATAAATCATCTAAAATCAAGATACATTCAATTAATAGTTCATATTGCAGATCAATAAACTGTATGGTGATAGATAAAATTACAACAAATTTACCTGCACACAGTATTGATACAAATAACTGGAAAATTCCAAATAATATAAAATTAGCAGATCCATCATTTTTAAATCCTGGACCAGTAGACATATTAATCGGAGCAGATTTATTCTTCGAGATCATACAAGGTAGTATAAAACTAGGCTATAAACTTCCTAAGTTGAAAAAAAACAAGCTTGGATGGATGCTTTCAGGACCATATAAGGAGCCATCAGTGCAACAAAGTTATGTAGGATTCATTTCCAATGATCAATTAAATTGCGAAAAGTTTTGGCAAATTGAAGAAATAGACAGCAGTTCTCCAATGCAGGGTTCAAACAAAATCTGTGAAGACCACTTTTTAAAGACAATTCACCGACATGATAATGGAAGATATGAGGTGAGTCTACCATTTATTAAAAATAGAAAGTCAGAACTCGGAGAGTCATTCCAGCTAGCCAATCTGTTAAACTTTGAAAGACGCTTTAAAACAGATAAAAACCTTTTGAATAAATTTGCAGAATTTATGGAAGATTATATTCGATTAGGCCATGCGCAAGAAACTACAGTGATACAACATTCAACTCAAGAAAATCCAGTTTATTATATTCCACATCACCCCGTTATAAAAGAATATGGTACAACCAAGTTGCGGGTAGTATTTGATGCTTCGGCTAAAACATTTAATAATATATCATTAAATGACATCTTACATGGACCTGAGCTACAGCAAGAACTAATATCAATACTAATTAGGTTTCGATGCTGGAAGTATGTTTTTATAACAGACATTACAAAAATGTACATGCAAATAAAAGATGCTGAAAAAGATCAAGAAGTGCAAAGGATTTTGTGGAGACATGACCCCAAGGAGGACATTCGTTGTTATAAATTAACAACAGTAACCTATGGCACATCTTTGGCATCCTATTTAGCAATTCGTGTTTTGAATAAATTAGCAGAGGATAAATAAAGCAGTACGCCAGTAGCAGCGGATATTATTAAACAAGACTGCTATGTAGACGATATAATTACAGGAGCAAACTCCATAGCAGATCTTCATATTAAATCTGATCAACTTATGACAATGCTTGGCCGCGGAGGATTTTCTCTACACAAGTGGTCCAGCAATAACCAAGAATTTTTAAACACAATTGCACAAGAAAATCAAGAATTGGAAAATACGTGCTTCATTGATAAAACTGGAATAATTAAAGCATTGGGATTATTATGGAACCCGACAGAAGATATTTTCAAGGCAACCATTCCATCAGCATTCCAAAGGACTGTTACAAAAAGAGCCATTTTATCAGCCATATCCCAAATCTTCGACCCAATGGGACTTATAGCACCAGTCGTAGTCAAGGCGAAGATGATAATGCAAAAGATATGGAAACAGAAGACTGATTGGGATGAAGAAGTTCCAGCAACAATTAAAGAAGAGTGGAAAATACTTCAAGATCAGTTCACTGGTCTAAAAGAAATAAAGATTCAGCGTTATATATTCAACCTAGAACCAATAGAACAAATTGAGTGCCATAAATTCGCCGATGCATCAATGGCAGCATATGGAGCATGCATCTATGTTTGGGCAGTATATAACAATTATTCTGTATCAACAAGGCTATTAACTGCCAAATCAAAAGTAGCACCAATTAAGAATGTGACTCTGCCACGACTAGAACTATGTGCAGCATTACTATTAGCTAGGCTTTATAAGCACATAAGTAAGGTAATCAATATACATTTTGACAAAACGTTTATGTGGAGTGATTCGACCATTGTTTTGGGATAGATGAAAACTGATCCCAGCAAGCTAAAAATGTTTGTTAGTAACAGAGTTCAGGAGATCCAGGGAACAACATCCGGAATAATATGGAGTCATGTATCTTCACAGTACAATGCAGCAGACATAGTTTCGAGAGGAGCCACTTCTCAGGAAATAATTGATAATAGATTATGGTGGTTTGGTCCAACATGGTTGTTATCAAATTCAGAATGGCCCACCAATAAGTATGAAGAATTGCCAGTAGAAGCTATGCCAGAACTAAAAGTTCTGCAAATAAACCAGTCAAATATAACATCAGAAAACATATACTCAAAATATTCAAGTTTTAATAAATTAATTAGAGTTATTGCATATTGTTTGAGATTTAACTTAAAATTAAAATATCGTCATAATAAAGCACCAGAAAATTAGAATATGCTCACAGTGCGATAATCAAATTAGCACAAAGAGAAGAGTTTAATCAAATTATTCATGAATTAGAAAGTAATAGGTACACAGGATTGAACACAAGTTTAGAATTAAAAGGATCAGAATTTAAACACCCATTTATTGATTCTGAAGGAATATAGAGAGTGGGTGGTAGAATAGACCAGTCAAATCTTACATTTTCACATAATCGGATTACATATTTAATAATAAAACAAGAACATGAACTTTACTTCATGCAGGTACTCAGGCAGTATTGATGAATATAAAAAGAAAATACTGGCCAATAAATGCAAGAAATCAAATTAAGTGTATCATTAGAGAATGCATCAAATGTAAAAGATTTTGAGCTGAGAAATTACAACAATTAATGGGATCGTTACCCAGAGATAGGGTTATACGTCAACGACCATTTTTGTCAATTGGAATTGATTATGCAGGACCTGTTCTAATACGATCTAGTCGTTTAAGAAAGGCTCCTAAAACTAAAGCATATATTGTCATATACATATGTATGACAACTAAAGCTATACATTTGGATTTGATCACGGAGCTCTCAACAAAATCATTTTTGGATTCATTTCACGCAGAGGTGTATGTTCTACAATCCATAGTGACAATGGAACATACTTTGTTGGAGCTAGTAGACAATTGAATGAACTCTATAAATTTTTTAAACTAGAAATAAACAGAAAAAAACATTATTGAATGTGTAGTAAATATGGGTATCACATGGAAATTTATACCTACCCATGCTCCACACTTTGGAGGGAAGTAATATCAAGTCTATGAAACATTACTCACATAGAGTTATCAGATCCACATGTTTGACATATGAAGAATATTTGACTTTATTAATACAGGTGGAAGCCATATTAAATTCCAGACCATTAATCTCATTAAGTGATGACAGCACCGATACTATATATTTAAGTCAAGGTAATTTTCTAATTGGAGACCTTATGACTGCCATCCCTGAACCAATAAATGACAAAGTTATTACCAATAGATTAAGCATACACAAGCAAATTACAGCAATGCGAGATCGGTTTTGGCTTTTGTGGTCAAAGGCCTATCTCTCAGAACTATAGAGGCGTACAAAATGGAGTTCGGGCACCAGCAATCTAGAAGTGGACACAGTAGTATTAATTCAGGAAGACCATGTACCACCAATGAACTGGCCATTAGGACGAGTAACCCATGTACATCCAGGCAAAGATGGTAAAGTTCGAGTCGCAACTATGAGGACTATGAAGGGCTCTTATATGCGACGGTGTGCTTTACAAATAACCAAAATCTGGTAGCGGGGCTTTTGACACGCCATTTTGAGCTTTTAATTTTATTCTTTTTATTATGTAAAAGTAGTTGTTAAAATACATGGCTAAGACAACATCAACGTTTCATTTGAGTTTATTATCACAAATATTAAACCGCATAAAATATTACACCCTGCACAAACCAGATGGTTATCATTAAACGATGTTGTGAAGCGATTGCTGGAACAACTTCCAGCGATAAAATTATATTTTCAACCTGCTGTCTTTACGGATCGTCTTTTTTCTGCACAAAGTATATTGACAAAAGCCATGGAACCGACAACAGAATTATATTTGGAATTCCTGCGATTTGCTCTACGAATGTTCGTGAATTTGAATAAAGAAATGCAGGCAGAAAAGCCAAAGTTGTACGTTTTATATGATCAGATATTTACAGCATATGCGACAATTTTGGAATGCTTTATTCAACCGAAATATTTGGAATGTTCAAAAGAAGAGTTGAATATGGTAAAAAATATTACAAATGCCAAACAACAAAAAGTATTAAGTGTGGATATAAACGATTTGCGAATGCATTTACCTTTATTATAAATATATGTTGGAGGAATGATTCCAAATATAATTCGGGTGAAAAGGGAGTCTGAAGAATTGGACGATGATCGAGTGCTGAATTTTTCACAAAGTGTAAGGAGTTTTACATTGAGGCAGCAATCCAAATAAAGCAGAGATTTCCTTTTCACGATAAAGAACAACAAGCACCAAAATGTTTGCAGATGTTAAATCCACAAGTTATTTTGAATACTGATTTGAGAAAAAATTTCACATCAATTTCGGAACTGTTATATTATTTTCCAAATATTTGCCCAAATAATATAACAGAACTAGATAGAGAATGGAGGACTCTTAGAAATATGAATTTTGATATCGAATAGACTGAGACACCCAGTACAGAGCAATTTTGGAGACTCGTATCGAAATTAAAAAAAAGGCGGTAGCTCTGGGATGTTTCCAT
Source organism: Ctenocephalides felis (assembly GCF_003426905.1). Taxonomy (NCBI): domain Eukaryota; kingdom Metazoa; phylum Arthropoda; class Insecta; order Siphonaptera; family Pulicidae; genus Ctenocephalides; species Ctenocephalides felis. The sequence continues at coordinate 25,965 of NW_020537462.1, forward strand.
TATTATCAATTTTAACAGGAAAACTTCTGTGGTTGCCGCACAGTACCGCGACGGTGGAACGCTTGTTTTCAAGCATAAATATCATGAAAACAAAGCTAAGAAATATATTATCAACTATGACTATTAAAGGCACTTTACACACAAAGTCAGAAATTGAAAATTGTTATGAATCACAAGCGATCATTTAAGTAAGTTTAATCAGAAGCTGTATGAGTTCCAAAATAAAGATGAAGCGGAATATCAAGAAGACATTGACATTGAAATTGAGATGTCGGAGAGTTAAAAATGAATTTCCTACAAGAATATTATTTTTCTAAAATTTTATATCAATTATTATATCCTTATGACTCTTGATACTCTTATACATTTAATGTTATGAAAATGCATATTTATTTATTTTATATCATATATCTTTTTGACTCTTGATACTCTTATACAATTATGCTTATTCATATATGTTATGAAAATGCATATTTATTTATTTATATCATATAATATATCTTTTTGACTCTTGATACTCTTATACAATTATGCTAATTTATCTATGTTATGAAAATGTATATTATGTTAATATTTAATAAAACTATGCTAATAACATGATTTTTCTAGTTTTTAATTACATTCTCAAAAATATTATATTCATTACCATCATTTAATAATAAAAATATAAAACTATAGATCTACAGTTTTTCAATATGACATTTGCAGTTTTCTACAGTTTTTTTCTTGGCGGTCCTGGCAACACTGTCTAGAAGCCACTTCTAAAAACGATAGAATTTTCCCGGGTAATCTGGACACCCATATTGCTTTAACCGCGTTATCGGTCATTGAAGTCCCAGCTAAAGCCCGTAAATGACGCAGGAATTGAGATGGTGCCTTGTCTGCTAGGTCTACATTCGTCATCAATAACTGCATCTTTGTCTTTTTCGAAATGCGTGATCTTGTTATTAACGCTGTCTTTAATGTGGAGTAAGGCATCTCTTCAGGTTCATTAATTATTAAGTCCCTGACTTCGGTGGAATGCAAATGCCTTCGCGACTAAGGCAAACCAAAGTTCCAAGTCGTTAGGGATGATATCTGGGATGCGTAATTTATGGCAAAGAACATGTCCTTTTTATTGCGGCATTATATTTTGATCTAACGTCAACGGTCACTACTTTCGGGAATTAATAAAATTACCGAATATAATGAGATTACCTTTTATTTCAGTAAAGAATTTTATAAATTCATTTGTAAATATATAACTGACAGACTACAGTTGTTTGGAAAACAAAACTGTTGAAGTTTGTTACTAAACACTCTATGTCTACTCTATGTTTATGTATAATGCTTCTCTTTTGTTTTGTGTCAATCTACACTTGTTATGTTATCTATGATCGTTAATTTTGTAATGCATGTGATTAGAAAGAATATATAATCAGTCAGTCTGTTTTCATCCTTCTGCATGAACGGTTGTATTATTATTCACATAAACTTTTAACATAAATTCTACAAAAACCCCATGGATCATTTTAATTTATCACGGTGTTTACTTCATTTTGGCGCGACCTGCCAAACTCCCACACGGTAAAAAACCAAGGAGTTGCTTCGTTTGCACGAAAATGGCTAGTCTCCGAATTTGGTTTTCTCCGATAAGAAGTCATTCCAAATTGAGCGGTTTGTGAACAAACAAAATGATCGGGGTTTTTAGCCAAAGAGGCTAGCTGAAAATTTACACCTTTGATTGGCCATCAGAACCCAAGCGCCGGCGACGTTAATGGTGTGAACCACCGTAACGGTCGATGATCACTTTCCGCTTGTATTTATTGATCATGGGATCCAAATAATTGCCGAAATTATCGGAAAAGGCCTTAAAAGCAGTATTGAAGCTCTGGCTAGACAAATATTTCGGCCGCAGACCATGGACATTTCAACAGGACTCAGCAACATCGCACTCAGCACGCGTCAACTGAGAATGGCTTAGAAAAAAAAACGTTTCTCGCTTCATTTCCACCGCATGGTCATCAAAATCTCCGGATTTCAATTCGTTGGACTTTTGCGCCTGGGGCATTTTGGAGAGTAAGGTTTGCACTAAAAAATACCAAAGTATCGATCTTTTCAAGAAGGCGCTTCGCGGGCATTCGGCCAAAATACCCCAGAGCCACTTTCGTGTAGCGGGTTATGGCTTTGTCGGCCGTTTGAAGACCATAATTCGTGCTAAATGCGGCCAATTAGAACAAATCAAAACTGATTATAAAATTTTATGTTATTTCCGACATTTTTGCTTTTGAACAATAAAATTTAAACAAAAATGCAAAAAATATAGCGCTTTACTTTGTTGCATTACATATTAGCTATCCTATATATGAGTTTTATCAATTTTACTTTAATTCATGGAATTTTACTTAAAATTTTTCATACAAAATGGCAAAGAAGAAATACTTAATTTGTTTTCTATCTTTCGTCGCAGAATTTTGAAAATTATGTATAAGTTTAGTAGTATTATATACAATTATTCAAGAAGAATCTGAAAAACTGGAAACGTAATTAGTATTTTTTTAATTATCGTTTAAAACTATATAAGTCGAAAGACTAAAACGACTTGGAATGGATTATACCAGGTTTTCCATAGAAAGTGGATAAAACTCCCAGTTTGATTGTATCAACAAAATAAGGTCAAACGAATGAATGTTAATGAACCACCCAAACATCATGACCAAAAATTTACTAAAAAACCATCGAACGGCTCAGAAGAAAACGGTTCCTTTTTAATATCCTTTAGTAATCCTATAATATGTACAAATACTCGTAGGCTTTTTTTATGTTTTTCACATCAGGACTACATTTATAAGCTAAACATAACCAACATCGAATCGGATCACCGCTGGGAGACCTTTTGACCTTTTTCCTTATTTAATAAACCATTAAAATTATTGAATGTTGTTTATAACGATAGATTGTAATTCACAAATGTAAATAAAAAAAAACTTGCCAAAAAAGGTAGTAGTATTGTAATACTTTATTATCTAAAGCACTCATACAACACATCCTTACCCACTCAAAATAAAGTATATTTTTTTTAGATTCTCTAGAAATTGTTTAAAAATACCTTACTTTTTATTTATATTACAACGTTTACCGGGTCAGCTAGTAATATTATATATTCATTTACGGATCTTGATGTTTCATGGTTAGGCACTATAACTCAACATGCTAGTTGAATTCATTATCACGCGTCTGATAATTTCGCGCTTTAGCATATTTAAAAATCATATTTTTCAATCTTCCTGTTCAGAATTTATTATTTATATGTGACATGTTGGAGCAGTTTATTGTGAACACCCAAGAATAAATAACGTATTTCTAACGAGGTAATGTTATATCGAGGAATTATGTTTTTTTTACATTTTTTATTTACATTTGAAATCTATGTATTTTAAAACTTGATTGATTATATTTATATTTACTTACTGTTCCTTAATTGTTGAATTTTCTTCATTGTTGAGACAGTATTTTTGTTTTCCAATTTCTCAACCGCTTGCTGAAAATATACTTGAAGTATATTTAAAATAATCACTGTCACTATTTATTGATAAAAGTTCGATGGTGAAAATGATCAAAATGCTTGTGCTTAAAAAATCTAAAGACTTATATGATATATAATTAAAGTTTTATTTTTAAACGGACTCATTATTATTGTATACAAAATGACTATCACACGAATGATTATCCGAATATCCTCTAGACACCGTGTTAATAAAATTGAAACATTATTTATTAATAAATTTGTGTTAGCAAACCAAGGGTTGATGGTTTCTTATTATTACTATTTTGCACTTATTTTTCTATTATTTTTCTACTGTTATTATTTGTAAAGCTGCCCGAGGCGGGTATCGAACCTGGGACCTTTGATTAAAATCTCATAACTTTAACCACTAATTGGTTGGAGAAGCCTCTTAAAAGTTTTTGATAAACAAAAGTTTCTCGATTAGATTTCTATTTTTTTCTCAAAAATATTCTTGCTGTATAATAGAAATTAAATATATTACTAAGCGTTAAAAAACAAAGATTGCATTTTATGTTTGATAGATATCCGTAACGGCGTATTTTTCACGAAATTCATTAAAATACAAGTGTAACAAATTCGGTAATCATTTTTTTACGCATATATAATCTGAAACATAAAAACGTATGATTTCTGTAATCTGGAACATAAATTCATAAGATTAATTATTATTATTAATTACAATAAGATTATAATGATTTTATTTCAATAAGTTTTTAAACGTATGTATTATTCAGGTATATAATATTTCGAAAAGAGTTTTGAATTGTGAATTAGTATGAATATGAACTAAAATACAATTAGATACAAGTAAATATCAATAACAAAATTGAAGATGACATCTTTAACTTCCCGTAGGGCTAGTTATAGTAATCGAAAAAAAAAATCGAAAATGAAATTTTTTATATAACTTTACGTTTCAGAGGTTTCTGAACATTTTAGCATACCTTAGAAAAATGGATGCATGTGTGTATGTGTGTGTGCTGATTAGTTTTTGGCATAGGTAGGTCTAGCCGTTACGAAGATACGGAGCAAAAAGTGCCAAAAACGGTAACTCAGTTTTTAGGAGAAAACGGAGCGTCCGATTTTAATAATTCAAAAACCATTTTACTTGTATTGACAGGATGCAAAACTGATTAAATTTTTGGAAAGGCAGGTCTTGCGGTTTCGAGATCTAGTAAAAAAGCAAAAGAAAATGCCATTTTGAGGTCAAAAATGATCATTAGACATATACACACCAAATTATCGGATATTTTATGGAGATTTTAATAATGTGTAACATTGTTTGTCTGTTAGACGGCGACGCGGCGCTTACGTGCTTCGATATTGCAGCTACAGCAGTGCGTCTCTATGCAGCTAAAAACATTGCGATTGCTTGGAAAAAAAGTTCAAACTTTCCAAAATATTTCAAACTAAAAAAAAACATTTTTTTCCCAAAAGTTTTTTTTTTCCAAATTTTTTTTTCAAAATCTAATTTTTTCAAAGTTTAGAACATAATTAATCTTCTTTTAAAAATTTAATTTTTTGTACGGGAAGTTTCAGCAATTTGCCATACATGACTAGTTATAATTAAAAAAGCGTGCAAATTAGCTACGCATTTGCATTTAAATTACTTATTCACAAATATTAGTTCTTTCTAAAATGGTAGTTTTTTTAGAAGAAATATTCTTTTTCAGGTTCATTTGGCTGCCGCAGTCATATGTCCAAGTGACGAAGACTCGAAGTCGTTTACCATAAATTGCGCATCTGGTGATATTCTGAAACTGCGGGCAGAAGACGCTAGGGCCAGACAAGAATGGGTTGATGGGCTTCGAGCTATCGCAGAATCTCATACGAAGGTATGGATAAGTAGTGCGCGATAAATATTTGGAAACACACACAGGCACACACTTGTGTATATATATAATATATATAATATATATATATATAGTATTTTAATTTTTATTATAATAAATTACTTTATTATAATAATCACAAAAAGAAATCATAATAATTGTATAGTTTAAATAAGTTTTCCTTGATATTTTGGCTTTTAAGAAGGTAAGTTTTAAAGTAATAATGAGGTTTCAGGATAAGAGATTTTCAAACGATTTTTTAATAGAATTTCAGTTTAATCATCTAATAATTTTTGTGAATTTTATAAGCTAGTCGACTAGTATGGATTGTAAAGGTTAGAGGTAGTATTACATAACTGTTTATAGGTATTCCATATTTCTTTCACTTATTCTGATTATAAATTTTATAAATTCACAAAATCTCAACAAATTCCAAATAAGGGGCGTCCATTAATCACATGAGGCTTTTAGGGGGAGCGAGGCTTTGACAAAAAATTACGAAATATCAAATGCGGGAGGGAGGGGATTAGTAATATATCACGTGTATTTATTTTTTAGTAATATATCACGTGTATTTATTTTTTACCTGAATTTTCAAAAAAATATACGATTTTTTTGTGCATCCGAAAAATTCGTTTGAAAAAATTTACGTCACTAAAAATACACGTGATGTTTGGTGTGGCAGGGGGGGGGGGGTGGTAATTTTAAATATCAAAGACGTATCACCAAGGAAGAGGGTGGGTTCAAAAAATCACGTGATTAATGGATGTTGCCTAAGTGTGAG
>NW_020537463.1:0-18177 GCF_003426905.1 Ctenocephalides felis
GGTTAAAAAAACAATCGATTCCTATTCATAGAAAGATGTGCTGATTAGTTTTTGGCAAGGCAGGTCCAGCAGCTACGGAGATATAGAGCAAAGAATGCAGAAATAAAATCGAATTTTTGAGAGAACGGTGCATCGAATTTGAATGATCCAAAAAACATTCAATTTGTAATGACGGGAGAAGTGGTGGTTAGTTTATGGCAAGGCAAGTCCAGCAGTTTCGGAGATACAAAGCTAAAGTTGCAAAAAATGGTAGTTTTTGAGAGAACTAAGCGTCCGATTTGAATGATTAAAAAAACTTTCTGTTTGTTATAACAAAATAATTGATTTTGGTGAAAAAAATTTTTTGGTTTCAAATTTTTTTTCAAAAAAAGTTTTTTTCAAAAAAATTTTTTTTTTGTATATCAGAAATAATTGAGATTTTTATTTTAATTCTGTTCTAATATACTTTAAACAAAATATTATTTCAAATAAAATATGATTAAGTTCAAAATTTGTTTTGACTTTAAAGTTCAATTGGCAGCAATGTTTTTATTTATTCTATTGAAAATACTATTTTACTCATTGAACAATACTGCCTCAATTTAGATAAATATAAAAATATAAATAAAATAAAATTTCAGTATGAATACGAATAGTATTCAATATTCCGCAGTATATATAATTCTATTTATTTTCCATTTTCTTTGTACTTCATGAAAATTATAGTAAACATTTTAAATTTTAAGTAAAATTTGACAAATAAAAAATAATTAAGTATTTATAGTCATATTTTAATTAAAATATAATCAGTCTCATTTGTTGAAATTAATTTATTGGGAAATGCTAATGTTAAAATATTTTTTGAATTATTTGATTATTGTATTATTTAATTTTATATATTAATAATTAATATATAATATATATAATATATTTAATAATTCATTATAATATTTCAGAAATTACGTTTTTATTTCAACACGGTATGTTTTTGCACATGATGGTTCGAATATGGTTTGAATATGGTTTCAAATATGGTTCAATATGGTTCGAAACTCTATTAAAAGTTTCAAATCATTGATCTACTTTTATTGATTATTATTGATTATTTTTAATTACTCGAATTTTGAATTGCGGTACGGGAAGTTCCAGCAATTTGCCTTAAGGCACAATGCCCTAATTGCCTTAAAATATAATTCCACTTACAGCTAGTTAAATATTGTTTTTATATAATGATTATGGTCAGTGCTATAACGTAAAATGCACTATTTTTTAAGTGTTTTTATTTGTTTATGAAATATTGAAACTGTATCATACCTTTATAACTTTTTAGAATCAAATAATTTTTTTAAATAATACTTAATTTACTATTTTAATTATCTAAACTAGCAAAAACGACGAAATGTGTTGAATACTACTAGAGAATATTTCTAAATATTTTTCAATACAAAATATTCTGTAATTTTTGTCTATTGACAAACCTTCTACAGCCTTTGTCCTATTTCCCGTATCATTAATGTAAACCTAAGACATAAAGCTTAAGAAATGTATATATATTCCGAGGATTTACGAATTTACCTAAAATTATAATTTCAATTGAAGCTTTTAACTACCCTTTATTGCGCACAGCAATAATAGTTCACTTTAGAAATAGATTAAGAATAAAATTTTGTGGTACATATGAGGCATTCAAAGGAATTATTATTACATTATTTTATGAAGTTGCAAAAGTATCATTGTTTCGAATTAAAATAGTGATTCATCAGAAATATTTGACGATTAAAAATAATTACCTATTTACGAAAGTGACGACATTCAATAGAGGTATTCAATGGTTTCATTGAACGACTTCAATTTAGAATTTAAAATATAACTTTAATAGAAATACTTAATGAATATAAATTAGTACTTATTTTCAACAAAAGTATTAAATTTTGAATATAGAATCGAAAATATAGTAATTTTAATAGAAATACTCAATGACTATAAATTGGTATATATTTTTTGTATAAAAAAGTGGCGACTTTTGAATAAAATTACACTATATTGTTTCAAAATAGTTATCGCACATTTTTTTATTCAAATTAATCACAAAAAATTAACACTTTGTATAATATATAATGATGGCTTACAAAACTAATAAAAATGAGAATAGACAGAGAAACAAAATAAAATTTAACATTACCATAATTACATCTTTTATCATACATACATACATAATATAAAAATTAAATTTTATAATCTTCTATATATATAAAAATAAGTCGGGTTTTCCTTCCTGACGAAATAACTCCAGAACGCACAAACCGATTTCGACAATTTTGCATTTGTTGGAAAGGTCTCAGGCTCCGCAAGGTTTATAGCTAAGAAAATTAATGGTGCACGGCATCGTGCTCTAATGCAAATTGCTGGAACTTTACGCACCGTAATTAAAAATTCGAGTAATAAAAATAATCAATAATTGTTTTAAATAATTGAAAATAGATTATCTTCTATATATATAAATAAGTCGGGTTTTCCTTCCTGACGAAATAACTCCAGAACGCACGAACCGATTTCGACAATTTAGCATTCGTTGGAATGGTCTCGGGCTCCACAAGGTTTATAGCTAAGAAAATTAATGGTGCATGGCATCGTGCCCTAATGCAAATTGCTGGAACTTCACGCACCGTAATTAAAAATTCGAGTAATAAAAATAATCAATAATTGTTTTAAATAATTTAAAATAGAATATCTTCTATATATATAAAAATAAGTCGGGTTTTCCTTCCTGACGAAATAACTCCAGAACGCACGAACCGATTTCGACAATTCGGCATTCGTTGGAAAGGTCTCGGGCTCCGCAAGGTTTATAGCTAAGAAAATTAGTTGTGCATGGCATCAATACATACCAATGATTCTGACTGTCTTCCGTTTGACTTCAAACAATTGCAATTTCAAATTCGCCTTGCGTTCTCAATGACGATTAACAAGTCGCAAGGCCAATCGCTTAGTGTTTATGGGATAAATCTCAAATAGATTACTTAGAAAATCTTTTTTTTTCACATTGGCAGTTATACGTTGCCCCTGTGCACGAGTTGGAAAACCATCCGCTTTGTTTGTGTTAACGTCAGACCAAACAACAAAAAATGTGGTTTACCAAAGAGCACTTCAATGAAACGGATAATTTGCGGATTCACTTTTATTTACTTAGAGAAGTTCAACTAAAAACACTTTATTTTTGTAATGGAAATAAATTCATTACTGTTGTGCAATAAAATCAAATTTTTTCTTTTCAAATATAAAACGAACAAAAAATTACTTCATCTTTCTCACGAAACCATCTGGTGGCGAAACGTAGTTCGTCGGGTTTGCCAGTTACTATATAAAATTGTAGGGTATGTTATCTTTCTAAGCTTTCAACCTACATGTAAACTAGGCTTTTATTCAATCGCGTTAGTTATAATACTGATTATGAATGATATTCGAAACTAACAATAGGCATAAGAAATGATTGTGTTAAGAAATCTTTACTTTACTTTACTATTATCCTATTACACCTAATAGTTGTATGTGCACAGATGCACAGGTTGCATTTGCATATTATGTTCTTTTTACAATGGATTAGGTACAATGACCATCCTTTTAACCCAAAAGTAAAGAGCTTATTGTAATAATTGCAGATATAATCAATTGTTAATTGTACCTTCAGACACAAATCGGAAAAACTTATATATGTAGCGAAATGAACATGTTTCATACTTGACAGCTGTCAGTTGATTGAAACTGATGTGAAACGCGCATCAGAACTACATCGTGAAACTACACAGAACACTTTGAGCGACGCCGATGTGAACGTCGTATCTAGCAATCCTGGCGCTAGATGATGTTGCACAATCGAATAAATTGTTCTCTCTGATTTTTGTTTTCCGCGATTATTGTCGAGCAAAACTTAGTAAATTATTTGATATCAAAATTGTATATCACATTAGTTTCTTTGTAAAGTCTGGAGTTATCAATAAACTCGCATTATCATCGCGTTAATATCGTCACACTTACTGTTTCATTGACAAATATAATATTTAATATATCACCACATTTTTGCCATAAAAATTAAATGGCAATACTTATCTGAACCTACAAAAATTGTTATTAAACAGCTATCCAGTTTACTGCAATACTCAAGATAATTTTGTGAAGCCCTACCGTCCGCAAAGCATTCGCAGAACTGCTTTTGACATAATACATGAAAGTCAACCAAGCACATCACAAGAATTTAAACCACATCACTTGGAGTCAACGATGAATCCTCTAAGAAAGATTAATACTAAAAAAGTCTCCTTTAAATTATAACAATTAAAGGGTCTGAGCGTGTTTCCATACAGAATTGGCCCCACCCTGGTATTTAAATAATTTTGATGCCATTGTATAGGTATTTTTGAGAAAATCCGATATACCAAATTTCAAATCCGTAGCTCATCATTTGGCCGAGATATCAGTGAAAACATGTGAAAGTGGCCCCTTTTTTCAAACTCACTTTTTGTCGAAAATACGAGAGATATCGAAAAAATGTTAACGTCATTCTATTTATACTGATCTTGTCTATGTTGTTCATAACAAATAATGTAAACAAATTATTTGTTAGTGCGAGAAAAAGTGAAAATAATTTTTTGTTTTAAATTTTCGGGTAGTGCGGTTGTTTGGACTAATTTTTAATTAGGATCATTAGAAAGGCTGTTGAATTTTATTGCAATATTTATATTGCATAATATTTATATATTAAGTGCAAGATTTTGTTTTATTTTATGTGGTAGAACACATTCAAAAGTAGAAAAAACCTGAGCAAGTACACGCTCGCGCTCATATATAATAGCACCCGTGTAAGTCGTCTCTCATTCGCAACGACTAGCCACAGCATTGCTCGCCGCGCGTCTTGATAAATTAAAACTTTTCTAATAAAACACAAGATATATACTTTACATTTTGAATGATCATATATTTATATGTATATGTGTAATAATAACTATATTTTTATATAATTAAATATATATTATTTATATATTGCACAAGTAGATTATATGATTTAATCATCATTAATAATTTATTAATTATCAATATTAATTATTACTTGTTAATTAAGTACTAATTTTTAATTATTAGTTAATATTAATTAATAATTATTACTAAATAAATAAAAAATAGGTTGATATAAAATATACATAATAATAGTATATCGGTATATGATTTTTATTCATGCTATAGCAATGTATAGAATTGCAAGTATACTAAGTTAGTCTGAAAATATATTAAATAATATCTTGAAGTTTTTTTTTATAAATTAAAAATAATATATAAAATATATTAAATAGAATATCTCTACCTATAAATATTAATAATAATTGTTGAACTACTGTACTATTGTGTATCATCCTTAATTAAAACGATATTTGAAATTTCGCGGCATTATAATTATATATTGTATTGTGGTAAGCACTAAATTATATACTAATCAAATTAAATTGACACTAAAATATAAGAAAAGTGCAAAATCGACTGGTACGAAGGTGTAGACCACACAAAATTGAAAAAAAAAACATTATTTATTTAATAATTAATAAAAACTTCGTGATTAGTTAAATTCGAAAATTATATTAATTTTATTTTATCTGAATAATCATATATTTATATTATATGTGTAATAATAACTATATTTTTATATAATTAAATATATATTATTTATATATTGCACAAGTATATTATATGATTTAATCATCATTAATAATTTATTAATTATCAATATTAATTATTACTTGTTAATTAAGTATTAATGATTAATTATTAGTTAATATTAATTAATAATTATCACTAAATAAATAAAAAATAGGTTGATAAAAAATGTACATAATAATAGTATATCGGTATATGATTTCTATTCATGCTATAGCAATGTATAGAATTGCAAGTATACTAAGTTAGTCTGAAAATATATTAAATAATATCTTGAAGTTTTTTTTATAAATTAAATAATATATAAAATATATTAAATAGAATATCTCTACCTATAAATACTGTGGCGATATCAAGCAGGCTGCTTTTTTTTTTTGTAAAAAACAATGGGACATGTCATGTATATTTTTGATATCGAAATATTTTTACAGTTAATAAATTTATATTTTTTTATTATGTTGGGAGTTTCTAATTTAATATAATGTCATAATCATTACAACTCCCACATTGGTGACCCCGACGTGATAGATGATGACAAAAAAAAAGGAGTTTTATTTTTCGAGGATTTGAGAAAAATTGATTTTGACGCAGCATCATAATCACTGGTCTTCAGTGACGACCTATAAGGTATGTCCAGTCCAATCCATCATAGTTAACGCACTTACTATCTGGATCAGACTTCCGAGGTTACTCATTTGGTATACCCAGACCTCAGTGTCTATTGCTGACAGTAAAAATAATTTGGAGCCTGAACTTTTCATTGGAATGCAATTCAACCTCTCTTTCTCTGTTAACTCAACAAATCATCTTATAATGCTACCTCCCATTATCGGTGACAACGACGAATCAAAACAAAATTTGACATAATTTATTGGATTCCACAATTCTGGACTCTTATGTCAAAGAACCAATGATCCTGATTTGGATAAAGAGCCAACTTCTTTCTCTGATCGGAACTCATCAGATACGAATGCAACGCTTGCAGAAATGGAAACTGTACCCATAAATTATGCATTCTAAACATTAAGTTATTCTGATATAACTAATACCCATTAGATCGAGAATATTATGCAGAATATGGAGTTGATGGCAGGTCAAATCACCACATACGGTGGATCTGCTGACGAAACATGGAAATTTGTAATTGACCAGTATTACAACACTGGTCTGCTATAATCTGCTTTCCCACCACATTTTTATAACGTGTTTCCCTGTATTTTTTTTTAAACTGTGAGATCAACACTGGGCAGGGAGTGTGTGGCGATATCAAGCAGGCTGCTTTTTTTTTTTTGTAAAAAACAATGGGACATGTCATGTATATTTTTGATATCGAAATATTTTTACAGTTAATAAATTTATATTTTTTTTATTATGTTGGGAGTTTCTAATTTAATATAATGTCATAATCATTACAACTCCCACAATACTAATAATAATTGTTGAACTACTGTACTATTGTGTATCATCCTTAATTGAAACGATGTTTGAAACGATATTTGAAATTTCGCGGCATTATAATTATATATTGTATTGTGGTAACCACTAAATTATATACTAATCAAATTAAATTGACACTAAAATATAAGAAAAGTGCAAAATCGACTGGTAAGAAGGTGTAGACCACACAAAAATTAAAAAAAACATTATTTATTTAATAATTAATAAAAACTTCGTGATTAGTTAAATTCGAAAATTATATTAATTTTATTCTATTTGTATTATGTTATCTTATGTGGTTTATGCAAGCGAAATTTCAAATATCGTTTTAATTAAGGATGATACACAATATTCCAGTAGTTCAATAATTATTAAGAGTATTTATAAATACTCTTAATACTTATAAATAAATATATTTCAGTAGATATATATGTGTACATAATATTTCTCATTTCAGATTTTTACCCGTAGGTATATCATCCTTCATATTTGTTCTATCAATACAATAATAAGTATTTCAGATATACAAGTAGTGACATAATCTGTGACAAAAAAAAATGAAAGAAAATTTATTCCCCCAAAAAAATCACTTAGCACTATTTATAATAACACATAAAAACACAAAAAGGAGAAAAACAAAATAAAATATTTATTCACTCTGAGGGAAAAAATTTGTGTCGAACGAAGTTTCATTTACGGCTATGGGTCGATCAGTACATATTTTGGCATGGCGTGATTGCCATACCAAATATCGTGTCTTGTGTATTGGCCGAGGCCCGCGATGTTAACATTAGGATGATCCCCACATTTTAGATAAAAATGTTCAGTGAGCTTTTTTATATATTCGAGTATTGTCGGTACGTCAGTCAGGTTGTGTATGTATTTTGAAGAGTAGTAATGTCTAGTCAGTGGGTCCCTTATTTTGATAAGTACCAGTCGTAGTGTCTTGTTTTGTAATGTCTGTAGTTTCCGTAAGTTAGTCTTAGTCGTCGCGTTCCATGCTGGAGCGGCATATGTCAGTAACGGTCTTATTAGTGTCAAGTAAATTGTCCGCTTGTTTTTCACGCTTAGCGGGCTGTTGTGGTTCAAGAGAGGTCTCAGTAGATTTAACATCCCGTAAGCCTATCCTATTTTTGTATTAATATGTTTTGTGAAGCTGAGTCTATGGTCCAGGATCACACCAAGATATTTGACCACTTCGACCACTCAACTTCACAGTCCAATACTTTAATTTTGTCCAAGTCAGTCAGTCTAGTCGTGACATTTTTGCTCTTTGTAAATAAAATTGCCTCCGTCTTTTGCGGATTGATTCTGATTTGCCACTTGTCAGTATATTCTGTTAGCTTCTCTGCGTGTGTCTGTATCTTTGTAGTCAGTAGCGTTGGTGATCGTGATGATTTGTATCTGGCAGTGTCGTCGGCAAACGTCAGTAACGTTGTGTCGGCGTTAGTGGGTGGGTGTCGTGAATGTAGACGTTAAACAGTGACGGTCCCAGGATCGATCCCTGCGGTACTCCCGCCGTCACTTGTTTAACCGTCGAAAGTCCGTTGTCTACTTGTACAGTAAAGTAAAGTAAAGTTGTGGTCTGAGAGTGTAAAGTTCTCGTTATGTACGGTGGAAAGTTTAGTTGGATAAGTTTATGTATAAGTCCGTCCGGTACGGTTTCGTCTGTTGAAATTGAGAATTGTATTTTCTATGAGTTTTGTCAGTGGGTGTAGTGTGGAGTGTCGTTCTTTGAATCCGTATTGTGTGTCAGGTATAATTTTGTTGTGTCTTATATGTTTGTTAAGTCTTTTGAGTAGTACCTTTTCGGCTACCTTACTCATTGTGTTGTGGAGGCTGATCGGTCTGTAGTTCTGTGGTATGTCTGGCTGTTTCCTTGGCTTCACTATTGGAAATATGGTGGAGGTTTTGCAAGAAGCGGGAAAGCAGCCTTTTGTCATTATTCTATTTATTATCCGGGTAAGTAAAATGTAGGCGTTCGTCGGTAGTTGTTTAAGTATTATGTTTTGTAGTCCGTCCGGTCCTGGCGCTTTTCTGTTCGGTAATTTTTTAACTATTGTCTTTATTTCAGAAACTGTGGCAGGGTCTATTCGTTAGTCTTTGTCCCTGTGGAAGTCAGTGAAGTTTTGAATTGTCTCGTGTATGTCTTGTTTCACGTCTGCGTTTGACATATTGGCATTTTGTTTATGTATGTTCTCAAAGTTTTTTGCCAATATTTCCGCCCTGTCTGCTGGTGTCGTTGCGTAACTGTTGTAAGTTAATTTGAGTGGAGGTATGAATGTTGGTTTCCGCGTCAGTCTTTTTGCTGTCTGCCAAATTTTGTGTGGGTCAGTATTTAAGTTCTCGAGTCTTTTGGTCCAAGTGTTGTTTCGGTGGTCACGTATTTCATTGGAAATAATTTTTGTCAGTCTGTTTACATGTTCCTTGAGTAGTCTGACACCGGTATATTGCCACAGTTTCTTTGTATGATTTTTAAGTTGTATTTTCAATAAAATGTGTTCTGGCAAGTCGTTGGCTGGTGTTGTTCTTGAGTCTAGTGTCAGTGTTGGTATAGATTGGCATAGTGTGTCGTGTGTTGTCTGTGATGATGTCTCTGAAAATTGGCCAGTTGGCTCTGGTGTAATCTAAAAATTTGCGTTTGGGAGTCTGGTAGATGTCTAGTCTGTCTGAAATGGTCATGAAAACTGGATTATTGTCGGAGTTAAAAAGTGTTCTTGTTATGGGTTCGTATGTTACGCGTAGATTTTTTGTCAATGCCAAATCGATCGTGCTGTGATGGTGTGTCTGTACGGTGGCGTATCTGGTCGGCGTGTCAGGAAAGTGTAGTTGTGCATCTGTGGTGTTGTTGAAGTTACAGTTCTAAGTTGTGTGTTGTGCGTTGAAGTCTCCTGCCATAAGTACAAATCTGTTCGAGTCCAGTAGTCTTTGTAAGTCCGTATGTTCTAGTCTGCTTGCCGGGATGTAAATCGATATTATGGTTATTTTTTGACCTCTCTTGTATACATTAATAGCTGTTATTTCAGAACCGCCCGCTGTCAGGTTTGGCACTTGCTCGTGTCTGATGTTAGACTTAATCAAAATCGCAGTGCCGCCCCATCCGCGTGCGTCCGTCTGTCTGTCGTTTCTGTAAACTTTGTAATTGTTCATATAGAGTCTGTCCGTAGGTTTTAAGTGTGTCTCGTTAATCAGTACTATGTCCAGATCGTATTATGTTATCGTCTGTCTCAGTTCGTCAATGTTGTTTTTAAGTCCATTAGAATTGAAATGCATTATTTGTAAGTCTTGCGATTGGTTTATGGTGACGATGTAAGAAAGTCCAAAATTGTTGTGTATTTGTCGTTATAAGTCATGTTTGTGTTTAGTGTTTTTGTCAGTTTGTATAGCTCACTGAAAATTTGCTTTACCTGGGGATCCGCAAATAGCTTTCTGATCTCGCCCATAGCAGTAAAGAGTCCTTCCGGAGTATTGAGGTCTGGATCGGGCTGGCTGCAGGCAGGCCGTGTTGGTGGTTGCGATAGTGCAGGCCGGATCTGTGATGATGATGGTGCAGGCTGGACCATGTTTTGTGAGGACTGGACCATTGACCTGTATGGTGACGATGAGATAGGGAGTTGAGAATATTCAGGTCGGACGTTGGGACCATTGTTGGTGGAGTTTACAGCTGACGAGAAGCTCCTCGTCAGTGGCACTGGTGTTGGTGCTGGTCTATACGCTTGTCTTCTCCTGAGAGCGTTGCTTTCCTTCTTTTCCTTGTAGTTTATAAGAGCGCTGCATTTGGAATAATTTGCCGGGTGTTCGCTTTTGCAATTGACACACATCCGTGCCTCATGTGGTAGTTTCTGGCACGCTCCTGGCGCGTGCACATTGAGGCACTTTATACACCTGTACTTTAGGTCACAGGTGTACGATGTGTGACCAAAGTTCAAACATTTGTGGCACTGCAGCGCTCTATTCTGCGGCCTATAGGCCTCCCAGGAGAAGATATGTTCCCCAATATTCGTAATTTGTTTTAGCTTCGACATGTCCTGATTTTTATCCACCACCACTATGTATATGGGCATCTTATGTTGACTACCATCTGGTTGTTTCCTTTTTATTTGAATCACCTGTTTAATTTTGGCTCCTTTCAGCTGCAAGTCTTCGCAGATCTCTGCCTCAGATGTTGATGGATGGAGCCCAGTTATTGTGATTTTTTTACACAAGTTTTGCTGCATGGAGTAAGTATAAAAAGGGTAGTTACATTCGCGCAGAATGTTTTTGATATCTTCATGGTCCGAAATTGAATCTGTGAAGATTTTATGCAAATTCGTTTTTATAAACTGATATCGGAAATTTATTTTTGTTGTCTCTCATATGTAGCGAATAGTCTTTAGTTGCAGTTCTGCCTTTAAGATAATGGGAGGTATTTTTTCCTCGCTCAGCTGGGTTTTCTTCTGCGGTGCTCTCTTAGGTGGTGCTGCCTGTATACCTGAGGAGGATGGTTGCGGTTCGACAGTAACTTTTTTCCGGCTCTTTGTTCTTCTTTGCCCTCTTGCGGCGTGTCACCTTCTTATAGTCCTCAATTTCCCTATCGGAGTCCATGTCTGTTCTATCCGATAAAGCATTATATTTATTTTTCAGTGCGTCGCTTGTCTGCACTTCCATTTCATGATTTTTCGACATCTTGTATTGTTTCTTGTATTCTTGGGCGCCTGGGAAAATCTCTGTTTTCTTCGGATTCTTCCGCACTGATTTTAATGTTTAGTAAAAATGAATTAATACTCAAAAACTTTAATTTTGAAAAAATAAAAAGTCACTTTAATGGGTGCCTACTCTCTTCCCATTACCAATCTCGATCCAAGATTTGGGAAGAAAAGTAGGCTATAAGGCACGTTCACCTTTAAAATTTGGACAGATATAATAATATATATTTAACTTGTAAGTATTAAGCCCGGTGCCTTTAAAAAGGCAAGATTTAGAATCAATTCTGGACTTAATACTTATTTCACAAAAACACTGACACTTCACTGAAAAACAAAAATGCACATGTAATCAATAATATATAATTCAATAGAATATATTTTGAATATATAATCTTTAATTTAAATAATAATATATATTATTTTAATTTAAAAAAAAACTTCAAGATATTATTTAATATATTTATGACTAACTTAGTATACCATACTTGCATTTGTATACATTGTTGTAGCATGAATAGTAATCCTATTATTAAGTATATTTAGTAATACTATTATTATGTATATTTTTTATCAATCTATATTTTATTTATTTAGTGGTGCTAATAATTAATATTGATAAGTAATAAATTATTAATGATGATTAAATCATATAATATACTTGTGCAATATATAAATAATATATATTTAATTATATAAAAATATAGTTATTATTACACATATACATATAAATATATGATTATTCAAAATATAAATGTATATATGTCTTGTGTTTTATTAGAAAAGTTTTAATTTATCAAGACGCGCGGCGAGCAATGCTGTGGCTAGTCGTTGCGAATGAGAGACGACTTACACGGGTGCTATTATATATGAGCGCGAGCGTGTACTTGCTCAGGTTTTTTCTACTTTTGAATGTGTTCTACCATATAAAATAAAACAAAATCTTGCACTTAATATATAAATATTATGCAATATATAAATATTGCAATAAAATTCAACAGCCTTTCTAATGATCCTAATTAAAAATTAGTCCAAACAAACGCACTACCCGAAAATTCAAAACAAAAAATTATTTTCACTTTTTCTCGCACTAACAAATAATTTTTTCACATTGTTTGTTATGAACAATATAGACAAGATCAGTATAAATAGAATGACGTTAACATTTTTTCGATATCTCTTATATTTTCGACAAAAAGTGAGTTTGAAGAAAGGGGCCACTTTCACATATTTTCACTGATATCTCGGTCAAATGATGAGCTACGGATTTGAAATTTGGTATATCGGATTTTCTCAAAAATACCTATACAATGGCATCAAAATTATTTAAATACCATGGTGGGGCCAATTCTGTATGGAAACACGCCCATACCCTTCATTTATTTCTTACGGATACTTCATTTTCTCTTGAAGGGAAGTGAACATGTAGCGGAATGAACATGTTTCATACTTGACAACTGTCAGTTGATTTACGCCGATGTGAACGTCGTATCTAGCAAGCCTGGCACTAGATGATGTTTTCACAATCGAATAAATTGTTCTCTCTGATTTTTGTTTCCTCGATCATTGTCGAGCAAATTTAGTAAATCATTTGATATCAGAATTGTATATCACATTAGTTTCTTTGTAAAGTCTGAAGTTATCAATAAACTCGCATTATCATTGCGTTAATATCGTGACACTTACTGTTTCAATTCAAATTATATTTATTAATATATCACCACATTACTGCCATATATAATCCTATATAATAATGGTGTTTATAATTTAATAAATTCTTTTTAAAATTTAATAATTTAAGAAATAATTAATTGATTTCAAAAGAATGAAAAAGCTAAAATTAATTGTAAGTTTAGATCGCGACGATATAATTTGCCGACACCGCGGCATCCGCGTGAAACAATAAAATGACTAAGCGGCCGCTACAATCGTAAGCGTCTTTACTTATTTTAGAAATAAGTATCGGCTTTCAAAATTATAATAATTTTGATTAGAATCGATTATAATAATTTCAATAGAAATACCCCATGACCATAAGTTAGTATTTATTAAAAATAAAATAATTTTATTAGAAATTCTTAACGATTATAACTTCAAATTCCAATATAGTGTGGGAATTGAGACTCATCATTTTATTAAAAAGCAGCTTTTATTTAACATCGCTCATATTATAAATGTATATGCATTTTGGCGCGGAGAGAAATTTATAAAACAATAATTATTATTTTTGGGTAAACCGTAAATATTAGTATATTATATTAAAATTTTAAAACAGGCATGGGTACAGGACAACGTCTGTCGGGTCATCTAGTATACATATAAATAAATGCATATATATGCCTACACATTCACATAAATACATTAATCTTTGGAGTAGCTATTGAATCAAAACACAATAAGTTATTCCGAAAGGATCTAATCAACCCCCATCCTTAACAGTTTATGTTCAAATCTTAGGTGAATTGATTTGTAAAATCTAGTTAACTTCCCGAAGGTAAAGTTTATGTTTTTATCAAAAAATCCAACTCGCTAATTTTATGTTTTCTCCACGTTTCAAGCCATTCTGAATCGAATGAGACCAAATTTAGAAAAAGTGTGTGTGTATGTGTGAACAGATTTTTTGCCGAAATCGACGTTTTCTCCTAAACGGCTGGACCGATTTCAAAAATTTAGAAGCCATTTCATGCATTTCGATCGGAACTAGCGTTTCCGAGTTTCGGGCGACGATCGGCCGGGCCGTTTCTTTCAAAATCGTAGAAAAGTAAAAAAAAAAATCGTTTACGTTTTAGCCCGCAATTCTGAATGATTTTGAGCATTCAAAAACTGTTCGATAGATATTGGTTGGGCGTCGTGCTTATTAGTTTTTGGTATGGATCGGCCGTTCGTAAGTTTAAAAAAAAAATCTACGATTTTCATGATTTTTTTCGGCGGTAGATACCATCATCTTATAGATCAAACTAAAATATTACGGCCCTACAAGTCGTTTAATTTTAAAAATTCTTCAAAGTTTGCAAAAATTAGTATCATTTTTTTGGCATTTGTCAAAACTAGATTTTCGATCGACGTTTTCTCAAAAACGGCTGAACCGATTTCAAAAATTTAAAAACCATTTGATGTATTTCAATGAGGATTATCGTTTGTCTGTTTTGTAAGACGATCTGCTGAACCGTTTCTTTGTAATTTGGAAAAAAGTGTTAAACTTTTCATCCATATTTATGCTGATACTACCGAATCGATTTTAAAAAATTAAAAACTGATCGAAAGATTTAAGTTGGGAATGATACTGATTCGTTTTAGGTGAAAATCTACCGAGCCGTTTTCTTGTAATTAACTGTTGAAAAAAAAGTTAGGCAGATTTTATCGAACTTTTTTCGGCGATATATATCATGGTCTTAGTTCTATAGAACTTACTGAAATATTACGGCCTTATGACAAGTAATTTAATTTAAAAAAATCATTAAAGTTTGAGATAATGAGTAGTTTTTTTTGACGTGTGTTAAAATAAAATTAGACGATTTACTTGGTATAACGATAGAGTACTTGGTGTTATTGAACATACTAAACCATTAAAGTCCTACGGGAACTGGTTCAATTATGAAAATTTGATTTTTGAAAAATTGCTTTTAGAAAATACCCCGAGCTAACGTGTTCGTTCATTTTCAATTATGTGTAATAAATCCACTCGGAATACTTTTAAACACTCATAAATTAATTTTTTTTTATTGATTAAGTCAATTATTTTTACATATAGGGAAGTTCATGTAACTTGCCTCAAAGCAAAATACCAATACCAACTAGTTTATAAGAGCTCTCTTCAATCTAGGATTAACTTGCTAAATATTCCATATCCAATACTAAACAAATGAATTTTTGACACATGAAACAAAATATACATTTTTATATTTTACTAACTTTTACTTTTACTTTTACTACTTTTTAATACTTTTCTATATTGTTAAATGATTTAGTAAAGTAAGCCAAAATGCGACATCATTTTAAAAAAATAATGTATATACAATGTTGGACTTATTGCTTTATTTATTAAACTGAATTATGTAATTTCATCTACCAAACATATACTGTATCTTATATTATTTCAATTTCTGGGACATCTCAGCTGCTTTTCAGCAATAATAATATAGATATTACATTTTTATTGTATATTATATTCTAATATTATCCAGACCCATAATTTTAGCTAAATTCAAATTTCAAATAAATTGACATTTCTAGCAGATGTCAGCTCAAATGTTTTCAACGTCAAACAACGATAAATGGTTTTTTGTAATGTTTTCAATAATTTCTGCAATATTACTATAGTTTTACCTTTTATTAAATCTTAAAAATTTTCTTTGACAAACTATAAAAAGACTTTTCAAAATCCGAATAACCGTTTAGGAGAAGTATCAAATCGTCGTACAGAATAATTTTATATATATGATATATATATATATATATATATATATATATATATATATATATTAACAAAGTCTAAAATCGGGCATAACATCAATAAAAAACATGAATTTCTTTCAAAAATTTATTTTAAATCCATACGTTTCGGCTATAATCCTAGCCTTCATTCAGTGGAAAATAAAAATAAAATTAAAAACTAAAACAATTGAATTGGAGTGAAAAGAAAAAATAAAATAGTAAATAATACTTACAATTAGTTGATCTTAGTGTTAAATTGGAAAATTTTAATAATCCATGGTATCAGGATATGGTAATGTACTACACTATGTATTATAAACATTAACTTGAAATTACACAATATTTTCACAAAATACTAATTTTGAAAAATCACAAATGGATAGTGTGTTATTCGTAGACTGGTTGAAGATGTAATGGAGAAAATATTTCTACCAAGATTTTACACATGTGTGGCAAATTGCGAATCCTTTGCGCGACGCTTTTATTGTTTTGTAAGAAATTTGGAAATGTTATCTAAATAGAAGAGATTTGTGTCGCACAGCGTGTTAAATTCATTCCGTTTATTTATTGTCTTATTGTTATAAATAGTTAAAAAAGGTCCCTCTATAATTCTTCGTTTAAATAAATTTTGTTCGAATTGTAGTACAGTCGGTTAGAAAAGTCCATATTGTGTTTTAAAGTATAAACATGGTCTGCAAGTACAGTTTTGAATTGTTTTGGGTTTTGAATTGTTTTTATTGTTGTTGTTTTTGTCTTTATTTTTTAGTTGTGAATTTCTCTAACTGTAATTTCTAAGTTCCTACTAATCATTATTACCATCAACAATTTTTGATAGACAGTTTCTGAGTCGTTTGATATTAAAAGGGGTTTTTGTTTGGTAAAATAGTGCTAGTAGTTGTACTAAAATTGGTTACAAGTCGGAGTCCAGATTTATAAAAAGTTTTTTCCAAGGAACATACAATTCTTTAATGTATGGCAAACATATATACACCAGAATGAGTTTCTGAGTCAGGTAATCGTTATGTACTGTGGAATTGTCAATTTTATTCAAAAGTACGTTCGTCTGTTACTAGTTACGGAATTTATAAGTTTTTGGGGATAGGAGTTATCTGTTAGAATTTTTTGTAATTAAATTGATGTTGCTGTCCCAAAATGTTTTGTCCGATAGAAGTATTACTTGGTCAGTTAGATTTATTATAGTATCTATTTTCATTTTGAGTGGATGATCAGAAAAGTAATTAAGGTAACGTCCAGAGTTAGTTTTGGTACCAATTTATTATTAGTTTGTTATCCGTAGTACGTATAAGTTTTTATGTCTAAGAAACTTATCGATTCATTGTCTCCAATTCTACTGTAAATTTAAATTTTTTATTGACGTTTATTAAATTGATCAATTATCATAGTGACTCATCACTAGGGATACAAGTGATATCATCTTCATAACGGTAATAAAAAATAAGTTTATTGTAATTTTTAAAAATTGTATTTTCAAGAAGTTGTAAAGATATTTCTGCTAGAGATGGACTTGCTGGGGACCCCATTGGCGCCCCAAAAATTTGATAATAGAAAGAGCCATTGAATTCAAAATAAGTGTTAGAGACAATGAACTTGACAGTTTCCCTGAACCAGTGCAAAGATAAAGAAGTCAACAAGGAAATTTCATCCCCATCGGATGTTATAGCATCTAAAATAAGGTTTAAGGGTACATTAGTAAAAAGTGAGACTACGTCTAAGCTAATTAGTTTGTAGTTGTCTGGTATATAATTTATCTTGTGTTTTAAGTCAATAACGAGTTCATAAGAATTTTTTATGTAGTGTGGTGATTGTTTTGTTATTGTAGTTACAATGTTACTTATGTATTTCGAGAGTTTATATAGGGGTATTAATGTCTGAACTATTTGTTAACTTCACGATATTAAAATTTATTGCATTCTCTTACACC
>NW_020537464.1:0-20535 GCF_003426905.1 Ctenocephalides felis
GGTTATTATGGTGTAAAGATGGAGCAATTGTGATTTAAAGATAAAAAAAATAAAAAATCGCCATTAAAATTCACGCATTTCAAAGTAATTAATCGAATTCACACTAATTCGATAATTAAACATTTAATGATCGAAGTATCTTTACTAGTCAAGTAAATTAAATTGAATTACTTATTCATTATAATCTTTAGTATATTGAGCAGTTATTTGCTCTAATTAAAAAATTATTTTAAAACTTTATGATTAATTATTGATAAAGTTATTTTTAAACTATAGAAATCAAATTTATGCTGAATTTGATCTTAGCTGTTCCGAAAATCTTACGTGAAAAATAGTGAATAAATCCCTAAAAATGTTTAAAATTTTGTTATAATATTCATAATCATTAAATTAAAAAAAAATCATGATTTTTATAATTCCCTTATCAAAAGCATTTTAGCAAAAATTTAAACAATCCCAATATTTCCGTAGAAAAAAAGTGAAGAAAAAAGAAGAAATACTAGTTAAGTAAATTAATTACTTATTTATTTTAATCTTTATTATATTGAAGTAATTTTATGCTAGTAATAAATTAATTTATATAGTAAAAAAATAATTTAATACCATATGGATAATGATTTGAATAAGTTATTTTTATTCTGACCATTTAAATCAAAATTATGCTAAATTTGATCTTGACTGTTCCCAAATAAATATTTAGAAAATATTGAATAAATCCGAAAAAAGGTTTCAACATTTTATATAATACTCATAATCATTAAATTTGAAAATGTTATTATATACAATATATTACCTATCAAGTGCATTTTTATTAAAAAAAAGTGCATCAAGTGCATTTTTGTAAAAAAATTAAAAACCTCCAAATTTTACCGAGGGAAAAAGGGAAAAATTTTTACTAGTTAAGTAAATTAAATTATTTATTTTACTCGTTATTACATTGAAAGTAATTATTTGGTAGATAGTAAAATATAATTCATTGCCTTATGGATAATAATTTGAATAAAGTTATTTTAATCCGGCTATGAAAATCAAATTTATGCTAATTTGATCTTATCTGTTCCAAAAATATTTAAAATATTGAATAAATCCCAAAAAAACGTTGAACATTTTATATAATACTAATTAATATATATAATTAATAAATTTCATAAAGTAAAATATATTTATTAATATGATATATTTACTCATTAAGTGCATTTTTATAAAAAAAATCTCGGTAGAAAAAATGTACAGACTTTGCTAGTTAAGTAAATTAATTTAAATTACTTATTTATTAATTATAATCTTTTTTTATATTGAAATAATTATGGATAATAACTCGAATAAAATTATTTTTATCTTAATCTGGCTATGGAAATCAAATATATGCTGAATTTGATCTTAGCTATTCCAAAATATTTTTTAAAAAATATTGAATAAATTCAAAAAATGTTTAGGATTTTCTATCATATTCATAATCAATAAATTAATAAATTTTATGATGTATAACAGATTTATTATTTAATATTTCTCATCAAGTGCAATTTTATAAAAGAAAAATAAATGTATATGCTCTTTATTATTAAGTAAAATTAATTTTAATTACTTATTCCAAATCTCAAAAAATGTTTAGCATTTTATATAATCATTAACTAATACATAATCATTAACTAATAAAAAAATGTTTTTTTGTAACAATGACTATAAAAATGAAAAAATCTGACCAAAATATGTACATATTTATATTTATTATTAATAATTACCCATCAAGTTTATTTTTTATAAAAAAAATATTTTCAAAATTTCTCCACTTACCTTGGTTAATTTTATTATAAACCTAGATAAACTTCAGCTAGTTTGTATTGTTTACAAAACTATTTATCAAAAATTCACTCCTTATCAAAGATAAGATAAATCCAGAAAAATCTCTGCTCTGAACACTTAAAATTCAAGATCACTTCAAAAATTACTGTCGACACTACGGGATGATTTTTGTCGAAAAAATATTTTTTTGCACAATTCTCTCTAAAAATTTTAGAAAAGACGAATTCACTCGTGAGCCGATGAGAAGTGACTGATGAAAAAAAATGTGGTACTGATTCCTAAGAGTCGGCAACGCAGAATGCTGCGGGTACCGACGAACACCCTTGCACGAAGCTTCGACAACATACAAATACTGGATCGCCGGATACAGGGCACTGGACGATGTGGGGAGATTTTTGTAAATCAAAATTGTACTATAATTTTTTTTGTACAATGAAAAATACGGATTAGCATAAAACACAAATCACTGCAAACTTCTTGCTAAAAAAATATGATACAAATTTTGACATTTTGTTAAAATGAATTCGTTTTTTTTAAATATATTAATATAAAAATCGTTTACATTTGCAACTCGTGCACCAATTAAAGTTTGCAAGTTTGTTACTCTTGTAGTTGAGTTTATAGGAACCAGTTAAGTTCATAAAAAATGCAGTTAGGTTCATAAATATGCATCTAAGTTCATAAAAATGCAGCTAATTTTATTTAAATTCAAACAAGATCATTTAAATGCAACCAATTCAATAAAATGCAGCTAAGTTCATTAAAATGCAATAAAATTTTTTAAGATGCAATTCAGTTTAAGAAAATGCAACTACGTTTATTAACATGCAGCCGAGTTTATAAAATGCAGCAGAATCCATAAAAATAAAGATGATTTCATGTTCATGAAAATGCAGGTAAAATGATAATCTGCATTCTAGTTCATTAAATGCACACAAATTTATAAAAATACAGCTAAGGTAATGAAAATGCAGTTAGTTCATAGAAATGCAGGTAGTTAAAATGTATAATCTGCATTCTAGTTCATTAAAATGCACACAAATTCATAAAAATACAGCTAAGGAATGAAAATGCAGTTGAGTTCATAGAAATGCAGCAAGAGGTTTATTGAAATGCAGCAAGGTTTATTAAAACACAGCTAAATCTAGTAAAATGCTGCCAAGTCTAGTAAAACGCTGCCGAGTCTAGTAAAATGCTGCTAAGTCTAGTAAATGCCTGCTAAGTCTAGTAAAATGCTGCTAAGTCTATTAAAATGAAGCAAAGACTAATAAAATGGAGCCAAGTCTATTAAAATGCTGCCAAGTCTATTAAAATGCTGCCAATCTATTAAAAATGCTGCCAAGTCTATTAAAATGCTGCCAAGTCTATTAAAATGCTGCCAAGTCTATTAAAATGCTGCCAAGTCTACTAAAATGTAGCCAAGTTTATTAAATGCAGACAAATTGATTGAAATGCAAGCGAGTTTATAGAAATGCAGACAAATGATTGAAATTGCAGCAAGGTTTATTAAAAACACGGCTAAATCTAGTAAAATACTGCCAAGTCCAGTAAAATGCTGCTTAGTCTAGTAAAATGGAGCCAAGTCTACTAGAATGCAACTAAGTCTATTAAAATGCTGCCAAGTCTAGTAAATGCTGCCAAGTCTAGTAAAATGCTGCCAAGTCTAGTAAAATGCATCCATGTCTATTAAAATGCAGACAATTTTTTTTTAATTTTTTTTAAACATTTATTTTGAATTTTTTTTTAACAGCAATCAGAACCTTACGTCCTATGAGCTGTTGGGCTGAAACTTCTCCTTACTTCCTATATTTTTAGATGGTAACCCAATGGTTAATCCATTCAAATTGAGATTTTGTTATAAGAATTAATCTAATAGAGCTGACTTTTTATTGGTGCAGCAATGCCGGGCAAGGGCTATTTTCACTTGGAAAAATATTGCTATTATATTTCCAAGTGAAAATCGTTGTCACTCTGCCTGACAACAGGCTGCTCGAAGTGGGTATCGAACCCGGGACCCCTGACACAAGTCCCGTCGCGCAGACAATTGATTGAAAGCAAGCAAGTTTATGAAAAACCAAACAAATTCATTGAAATCCAAACAAGTTCATTGAAATGCAAACAAATTCAATAAATGCAGCTGAGTTCATCACAAAATGCGGCTGAGTTTTTTCAAATACAGCTGAGTTCATTAAAATGCAAGCAAGTTTATAAAATTATTACAGCCAAATTCATAAAAATGCAAACAATTTTATTAGAATGCAACTAAACTTATAAGAATGCATTCAAGATTATAAAAATGCATTCCAGTTCATTAAAATGCAGATAAATTCAAAACAATGCAGCTAACATTATTGAAGCGCAACCGAGTTTATTAAAGTGCAACCAAGTTCATTAAAGGCAACCAAGTTCATTAAAGTGAAAACCGAGTACATTAAAATGCAGCTAAGTTTAAACCAAAAATTTAAAATCAAAGAATTGCACTGATTTATACGTTCTATCGACAATAATCGATATTATAAATAAATAAATGTGCACAAAATTAGGAAAAAAATGTGAATAAATCTTAAAGAATTTTTATACCAAAAGAAATTACATAAATTTGTTCTTTCAAGCAATGTAAATTTTAAATTTTGTCCGAAAGAAAAAGTAAAAGCAATATCAATACTAAAAAAATCATATGTGCATAAAATTTAGTTCAGTTTTCACAATGTTTTAATATTCCATATTTTATATTTTTCATATTAAAATCTTTCAAATAGTAGTTTTGATAAAAATTCAAAAGTGTCTCAAATTATCTGGTCCATTGTTGGTAATGCAAGCGCCCGCTAACCCCTGATAACCCTCCTGCCTGTCATTCGTCCATCTCGCTCCCACTCGCGCGATAAGCAACCCTTGTGAATGAGATACGAGCATTACGTAAGCGCTGTACCACATGCGCGAAATTGCATGCGCATCATGGAACATCAAAATACTAAAACCGCCTTCACACTTTGCACCGTTGATAAAAGAGATAACTGCCAAAAATTGGATTTTTTAAAATTTTATTTACAAATGGTTTTGCTTAAAAATATATTATAAGAAGTAAGCCAAAAATCATTATCATGTTAAATTATTAAAACTTATCATCGTTCATAGAATTCAAAAATAACCTTTCTAATTTTATTCTTTTTTAGTTTTAATTTCTTTAATAATAAATTTGTGTAGTTTAATTTTTATATAGGGTAGGGCGAAGCAAAAAGAACCAATTTAACTTTGAGCAATTATATTGTGAAAACCAAACCAACTAATATCCTAAACAACATATTAATATCCAAACCAATTATATCACAACAAATAACACATATCAAACAAAAAACTATCTGACTATGTTCACTACCAGCTAATTCATCATTGTGGAAATGTATTATATTTGCTGTTTTTTTTAAATTGTAACCTGGTCCTTTTAGGCCCATACGCTATAAATTAGTAAAGCCAGGAGGCACACAAGTCAAATGTCTTATTTTAATTTTAAAGGAATTTTACAAAATAATTGCTACACTATTTAACCAAGGCAAAATATAAATTCTATTGGTGCATTTTTACAGAGAGAACACTGTGAATAACCTTGATCTGGTATTTGGTCAGATTATTTTTTAAAAAGCAAAAAGCTAGCTTTTTGGTAATTTGTTACCACCAACCCATACGAAGACAGACCATAACATTTTTAATAATAGCATTTGAGAATAGAATAGTAACTTAGTTTTTTTAAATGAATTGTGTCTGAAGCATTTTTGACGTACCATAATTTGAAAATTTTAAAATCTTTGAATATAAAAAAGTGAATTTTTTGAAAATCTTGATTTTTCAACTTTTTTGATAAATTAGTTATTTTTTTAAATTTTTTTCAAAAATTTTCAATTTTTTTCAAAGCGATCGCGCTCTGTATCAGTTTTGGAAACAAAATATGGAAGCGCTTTTAAGCATCGCGTCGCAGTTTTAACGTTATAATATACTGTATAATATGATATAAAGCATTATAAATGTTACTACAAAACCCATAGAAATGTGAACAAAATTTGTGCTTGCCATTGAAGTATCTATAGAATATCTGACAATTTGATATGTCTGCGTCAAATGATCATTTTTGACCGTCAAATATCTTCTTTTTTAATTTTTTCTCTGTATCTCCAAAAGTGCTATAAATCTCCAAAATCAAACTATTTTTATTCAAGCAATACAAGCAAAATATTTATTTAATCGTTCAGAATGGGACGTTCCATTCTCTCAAGAACTGATTTGTCATTTTTGTTACTTTTTGCTCCGTATGATCAAAACGACCAAACCTGCCTAAAACTAATCAGGATGTCTGCTTAATTGAATGATTTTTGAATCATTAAAATCAGATGATTCGTACGCCCGGAATCATTGATAAAAAATATCCGCACGTCCGGAATCATTGACAAAAAATTGTATCGACACACACACAGATACACACTCACACGCACACACATACATTTATTATTTCTAAGGTATTCCAAGGTGTTCAGAAGGCTTTGAAACGTAAAGATGAATAAAAATTTTAATTTCCGTTTTTTTACGAATACTAGAACATACCCTATGAGAAGTTAAAAATTATATCGAAACATACATACACATACACATATATTTATTTTTTCCAGGGTATGCTAAAACCTTTGGATATGCAAAAAAAATTATACAGTTTATTTTTGCTATTACTGTAACTTACGCTCTCTGGTAAGTTAATGATGTTTTAATTATTATATAGTTCATAATAAATTTGTTTAAGATTATAAAGTTTACTAAAAAATCGCGTTGAGTGTGCAAACGTCCCTTCTTCATCTCTCATATACCATCGCCATCCAGTGCGCTGCGCTGCCAGTACGAATACCGATATGTGTGACTTGTTAAGGGATATTGATCCTTAAGCACATGCTGGATGTGGAAAACAACTAAACTATCTTTTGCTTTGCTTTTGCTTTTGCTTTGCTTTCTACTGCCGCTTTTTGCTTTGCTTTCCGCTTTCCGCTTTTTCATTTCCATCTCCATCCAGCTTTTGAATTTTCTCCAAGTGCGTACACAGCCATACATAAACATATGATGCTCTTCTCTGTTTATCATTATAAACACATTTATTTCAATGAACCGACACATATGACGCTGGTGCGTCTCATAAATAACATATATGACACTAGGAACCGCTCACGAAAAATTGTGCGATGTCACGTAGCCTGATGATAAGTATTAAATGGATTATTAAATTTGTTAGAGGACAAAACGATGGCAGGGAAACAAGATATTGTGCGAAGCACGAACTGAGGGTGCCTTACCTTACCACCTTCAAGATTTATAAATAATTCAACGATTCGTCATTTGTAAGTAAGAAGAAGTCAACTATCAATATTAGGAAAACATTGTAGTGAATTGATCAACTGAGGGTAATACGAGTTGAACAAGTTTTACAACAGAGAATCGGAAGGATCTATCGTATCAACAGACAGGCAAATTCTCGGATAATAGAAATGATAATGTTGTCTTATGGGTCTATAATCGTATGAGTTGGTAGTCACAAATTGTCAAAAAGCAATGTCTGCTGGGCGATCAGGCGTTTTGCACAATTATCAATTAACAATTTTATCACAAGTGTAACTTTCTGATATCACTTAACTCATACGTGAAGTCTAACCTAACCAAAGGTAAATATTATAACGTTTGTACGTTTTGCAGGTTAGGTTTTACGTGTAAAATATCTGATCACACAGCAAGTACATAGCTTTTGAACAGTTCTTGACTATCAACTAATATTATTAGAACCCGTAACATAGCATTACCATGACATTTCTATTTTATCAGAGAATTGACCTCTTAATTGATAGATTGATACGATAGAGTCTGATCCAATCCTCTGTTGTATAGCTATTTTAATATTGCACTAAGTGTTTAGGTTAACATATTCTAATGCATTTTTTTTCTAATATTAATAGTTCACTTATTCTTACTTATCAATGACGAACATTTCAATTTTATCCGAAAGTTGGGCTCTTATTTCATAATAGTTTATTTGCCTGATCGCACAACTTATATATGTTTTTGACAAATCTTATGGGATCCATACCATAACATTACCATAACATTTCTATTCTATTCGAGAATTGCCACCTAATTTCTTAATTGGTAGTTCGCCTATCTATTTATCATGAATTGGGTTTCAACGTGGCAAAAATATAGATCCAAAATATGTTTACTAGTAAAAATAGTCCTTCCCCGATATTGCTGTAGCAAATTAAAAATACATAGTACTAAAAGAAGTCCAATAATAAAAATGTATCAATTACAGGTTGCCTTTTAAAAAAACTACGTATTATAGAAGAATCCACCACAATAATCAAGTGTTGAAGTTTAAATTGCTGTTCAAACAATGAAATATTTTATCATAAATATTTGCTCCTCAACGTATTGTTTTATATTAAACTACCTAGATTTTATTTTGTTCATGCAAGTAGCCATCTAGATACTACTTTTCATTCAATTGAGCAAAAGACATTTGCTGACGTATATCCAATACAGTTTCCTTTTTATTCCAAAATCTGTGTTAGGATCTTCACACTTCCTGATTTATAACTTTTATCTGGAATTTTAGCATTAGATTTTAAATCTCTGCAAAGTTTTTATTGACTTTTTGCTTCTAATGCATGCAGAACAATGCTTCAAATTGCATTTTAGTAATTTCTTTCTAACATTGATTTGCAGATTTCTGAATCAGAAATTTTCGGATAAACCTATTGCACAAATACTTGAGACATCTCATTCTGGGAGGAAATAGGAATGAATATTATTCCCACTCAGCTAATTGTTCATTGAAAGTATTTCTATAATAGTTTATAAATCATCGAAATATGTAAGTTGCTTTAACTTGATATTATTTCATATTATTAAAAGTGATGTCATCCAGAAGAACAAACCACAATAGCTCATAAATTTTGATTTCAAAATAAAAAATATGTATATATCTGGTAGATAAATCCTGAAATTTTTCAATAAATTGATTTGTGGTTTCATTCCAAATATTCAAATATTCAGTTGACGACGTTTTGGTACTAGATACCAGCATCAGGTTTCATTTCAAAGCTTTTTTTAAACTATATAAAGAAAAATTTAATGATTACCAAATGTTAAAATTTTTATCATACATACGTAAATATAATATAACTATATTTAATTGCATTTTAATTAAAAAAAAAAAAAAAATAAATTTTCAATACCAAAATATTATAAAAATTAACTGAAATTAATTAATTTCAAAACAAAGTATCGTTTTCAATTAATTACATACTACGCAAACTAAGAACATTCTATTCTATTAGATAAATTTGAAATATTTCATAGTTTGGGTAACGTTTATGGTAGCTCATAATATCCTGGGAAAAGTTGGTCTTTGTTTTTCCACGTCAGTGACTGTCTCTTTAATTCTTTTGTTTTCTATTTGTCTTCTGTAGAAGGTGAACATAGCTACTAGCAAGCAAGAAAAAGGAAATGGTATCTTTGTTGATTCACGGCCAGACAAACAATTTTTGTGGCAAATATATTCCCTAATAAATGTTGAAATATTTTCACTCCAGGTTTATATGTTATATAAATAGGTGAAGTTGAGCATTGAAGAAGTTAGGTAGAAATCAATGTGAAAGTATATTTATTTCTATAACTGGTATAATATATTATCCGAAAAATTTAAACATAACTGAGCCGATAATTAGATAATTAATGGAATTGAAGTTAGCAGTAAATATACTTGGAAGAGTCAGAAAATGCATGAAACTCCAAATAAATAATTTGGCTAACAAATAGATATTTCTGTTTATTAATAGACTATGAACTGTTGCACAGTGCTCTTTTCGTCTACTACATAGCTATTAAAAAGCAATCTAATGTATTTGTGATGATTTTTTTCCTTACAAAGTCTCATGGATATATTGTGATCATACAGCTGCTGCAATGCCCTTCTAAAGGGCTATTTTAACATGAAAACAATTTAATCTATATTTTCAGTAAAAATGGATATCACTATTGCTTGATACGAGGCTGCAAGTAACGTAACGCGAGATATTACTTGAACTAATAAATAATGTGTCAGTCAATTAAAGTTTGGATCAGCCAATAAATATTTGAACATCCAGTTATTACTTAAGATAACCAATAAATACTTAAGATAATCTATTAACACCTACTTCATATAGCCAGTATGTTTATAAGATAGTTAATCAATACCTGGGGATAGCCAAAAAAATCTGGCATAAACAATTAATATCAAGGATAGACAGTCCATATCTGGGACATTCAATTAATATCTGAAAAACAAATGAATACTTGGAATAGCCCATGAAGATTTGTGATAGTTAATGAATCCTTGGAATACCCCATGAAGATTTATGATAGTTAATGAAAACTTGGAATAGTATCAATAACATCAATATATACTTGGACTGAGAAAATGATTTCTTAAAACAGACAATTGGCGCAGTTTTCTGGATTAAGACATAGACCAAATTAGAACTTTGGGAGAGTCGATAAATATCTGTAACAGCCGTGCATACTCGAAATGATGAACAAATTCTTGCAATATACAGTCAATTCTTTGGATATATTTAAAATAGTCAAGAAACACTTTAATAGTCAATAATAGCTTTTGGATTTTATTTGAACAGTCTAGTAAAGAATTGTGCCAACGCCAACTCAATAAGCTTTTTTGAGGATGAATTAATATCACATGAAAGAGCTAAAACATGTTAATGTATTACTTACTTTTACTTTATTTATAAATTACATAGGTCCACAAGAAATAAAAGTTGTCTATATTGCTGGAACTTCCCCAAACTTTAAAAAACCTTTAAAATTTTTGAAAACTTTGAAAAAAATGAGATCTTGGAAAATTTTGAAATTTTTGAAAAACATGGATTTTTTTAAAATTTGATTTTTTTATATTCCGTAAATTTTTTATACTTTGAATTTTTCTGAGAATTTTGAACTTTTTCTCAAAGCAATCGTTCTGCGTGTGTGTTTGAGAGAAGAAATATCGAAGCGCGTAAGCGCCGCATTCCAGTTTAACGGATAAACATGGGTACTGAACCCATGTAAACCAAAATCATACTTAATATTTAAATCAATAAAATATCTGATAATTGGATGTGCATATGTCTAATGATCATTGCCGATTGGCGGCATATTTTTTTACTTTTTTCACTCGATCTCCGAAACCGCAAGACCTGCTCTCGCAAAAATTTAAACGGTACTTCATTTTGTAATACAAATAAAAAGTCGGACGCTCCGTTCTCTCAAAAACTGATTTACCATATTTGGCTCTTTTTTGCCCCGAATCTTCGAATCGTCTAGATCTGCCTTTGCCAAAACTACTCATGCTCCTTATCAATACGTATCGAAAGTTTTTCAAATTATTTAAATTAGTTGACCCGTGTTCCCGAAATCGAGGAAAATTTGTATCCGCACACACACACACAAAACACACACGCACACACACACACATACATCCATTTTTTTTAAGTTAACGGGAAGTTAATTATTATGCTGAAGAGTTACTAGATCAAAAGCTTTTGTAGTTTTTTTAAAAATTATTTAGCATTTGACCCCTCATTTTGAGTTAGATTCATGTTCAGCGGTGAAAATTGGAAAATATATGACGCGCACCGAATTTTTACAACAGCTTTTTTTTCGTGGACCTGTGTTATTGTTAACTTTGTAACCATGTGCCTACTTTCAGCAGTCAAATTACTTACTTTTCCGAACCGTCCCAACCAAATCAAATACCTATTATCCTTGATTTTGTTATCTATATTTATTAGATTTGTCTTCTAAGCACTTGAAAGGTTTCGTACTAATAACCCGAAGAGTTTAGCCATCGGCAGGGTTTAATTAGTCCGAATCAATATACTCGTATCTGAAGTCCGATTGTTTCGTACCACTTTACACTTTAATCGGAAGGCTTGGAACTAATATATTGTTCAGTCTAATGTCTATTAGATCTGTCAATTGTAATATACTGCCTCGTGCACTTTGCTAATTTCTCTGAATGCGCTGAATTGTTCGCAGCCAACACTTCATTTGCATTCTGACTTGAAATTGTTCGCTCCATTAATCACTGTTTAAAAAGGGAAACGGTGAGTTATCTATTTAAACACGGTTTTAATAATACGTTCGTTTAACGTTCGCGATGAATGTTTGTTTCGGCTGCGGTTTAGTTTATCTTCGCAGTTTTCATACCCACTTGAAATAGAATAGACAATGGATATTTGCTAATAAAAATTTAATATTAAAACTACCGATAGATTATCTAATATCTACAATGAGTTTCAGCTGGTTCAGGTATTTACATAATTTGTTTGAAAATTAGAGGAGACTGGGTACGGTTGAGCCACTTTTTTTTTCAGCCCCTAATTTTTT
This sequence comes from Ctenocephalides felis, assembly GCF_003426905.1. Taxonomy (NCBI): domain Eukaryota; kingdom Metazoa; phylum Arthropoda; class Insecta; order Siphonaptera; family Pulicidae; genus Ctenocephalides; species Ctenocephalides felis. Next base: position 12,253 of record NW_020537464.1, read on the forward strand.
AATTCACAAGTTACCACCCAGGAAGAAAAGGTAAATTAAATGGTAATTTGACATTTATATTTGCACCCAGGGGGTGTGACAGGCAATAAAAATAGGTAAAATTGTCCTCCATAACAATACAAAGTTTCACATGAATTCTATCTACTTTTTTTTGGTGTTTTATATTGAATATTTCTTTTCTTTTCCCTTTCGTATTTTGTTTTAGTTAAGTTAGATTTTTTTATCTATTCAATCTTTATCCAAAAAAAAATAAAATACATGTCACAACCGTACCCATAAAATTTTCAACTTACGCAACTTACAAAGTGATTACTGTATACAATAAAAGTTATTATTCAAAGAATTCAAAGATGAAATTTTACTTTTGGCTCTTTAAAAGCAATGCAGTCTACAGATCATGCTAATATAAGGAGCTGTCTCAATGCAATAATGGAAACTTGTTCGAACAAACTTACATCTTTTCCCTTTTAACCCAATCTCAGTAAATCAAAATTAATATAGTTTAGTTGTTATGATCGCTATCACTACAATTTCTTGGCACAACCGTACCCAGTCTCCCCTAGTTTTGATTTATATTTTCTTTTATGAAGTTACAAAATCGAACATTTGGCGGTGGCCAAATAATTGACATACCTTATATTGGCAGACATATCTAGGAAAAGCAGTATATTTGCATATTCTGCGAATTATTATATAGTTGACAATTTCATAATTAGAAATAGCAATGAGTTACTCATTGCTGTAAGTAATTTCAACTATTTTTTTCAACGATCTAAACAATTTGTGGTGTTGTATGAGTTGTGCAATGTATTTACTATATCCTAGCATTATTAGAAGGCAATTCACTGTTTTACCTATTTTATCTATTTTGATAAATTTGGATTAGAAGGCTGTACTTTGTAATAGAGATATATTAACTTAATAAAGCAATGCCCTTGAAAGCTATCTTTAATTAGAAAAATACTTGAGTCTACGTTTTCAAGTAAAAACGAATTATATTGTTTTTTTAACCAGTTTGTACTTAGCGTTGTATTTGAAATTGCAAACTAATGCTTGAAATTGTAAGGCTCAGTCCACTTGCAAATGCACTCCCTTAAAGATAATTATTAAATAAAAAAATATTTACTTTATAGATTGAAGTTCCATTTATATATATTTTTTCGTCGTGTGTTGCCCTAAAATTGCACTAATTTTGTCACCATAAAGTCAAATTCCAGTAATTTAACGAAACAAATTCGTTCTTGTAATTTTTATCTACCTTTTTAAACACTTATTTTACTCATATAAAAAGTATTTATAGAGATAAGTTTTCTTATAATATTTTCAAGTCTACAAATTTTAGGAATATTGCAAATCTAAATGAAAAGCAAAACATTGTATTTTTGTTTACCTAAAATTATACATATCACACTTGTTTTTATTTATAAAAGTCTACTTTAGCAAACCTTATTAATTTTTTAAAATTAAACTACATCAAAAGCCAACAATATTTAAGAGAATGCTTTTGTAAACTCAATCACTAGTTCAACCAACTCTATCACTAGTTTAAGAGACATAATTATACCCACGTAATTTTTGTTGATCTCCAAAAGGATGTTTATGAATTCAAATCCTTTCGACACATTCAAGTTTAGATACAGTTTTAATATAACACATTTGTTCTGTCATATTTATCAATAAATCATTTTTATCTCTCCATTGCGAGAACAAATATTTGTTGTTACCGCTGTAAAAACAATGTGATGTTATAAATAACAAACTTTGAGAAAATAACGAGTAATTTGCGTAATAATAGACTAACTTTTACCATTAAAAAACCGCCGAGATACCTCATACCGTTACTAAAATCTCATAATTTATACAGCATGTTAAAGTACTTCTAAAATATTTCGAAGCTATAAAAAGTACATAAGGCACCGCTGAGGTCTCAACTTTACCAAGGTATTTAAACGATAATGTATACGGTTAATTATTTTTGTAAATAGAATAAATGATGAAAAAGCTCATTATGATTATGGGTTATGAAAAACACGTTAAGCCATATCTTCTTCAATTTTTTTTATTGCCCATGTGGAATTGAATACATTATAAAAGTGAGTTGGCTGGGTCTACATACTTTGGCAGCCACATGAGAAAGAATAATTAATTAGAGGAAAGTACACTCTGTTTAGTATTTAGAGTTTCGCAAAAATAAGCAAACTAGTAGTGTATGACATCGTGAAGGCAAATTTATGAAACTTCCTGTATCAGAATTAAATATTCAAAGGAAAAAAATCAGTAATCAATGAATATTGATCAATCATTAATAAGAGATAATTACAAAAACTATATATTTTATAGATTATATATTATATAGCGACGATCTTATCGCATAAAACTCTTGAGAATGTTTACATTAATAAGAGATGCCGAATGATTTTTTTTTAAAATAAGTAAACTTTAAAATTAAAACTCTTGGTTTGAAACTGAATTTTTTTTTACAAAATTAGTACTCATTTTAAAAACTCTATAAAATATTTGATAATTTGATGAGCATATGTATATTTTTTTATACCGGCAAACCTCTAGACCTGCCTTCCCAAAAATTAAATCAATTCTTAATTTCGTCAATACAAGTAAAATGTTTTTTAATCATTCAAATCCAGCGCTCCGTTCTTTTTGCCCCAAATCTTTGAAACGGCTGGACCTATCTTCGGCTAATCAGCACATCTTCCGATCAATAGAAATCGAATGTTTTTTCAATCATTCAAATCGATTGATCCGTGCGCCCGAAAACTTGGACTTAAAATTGTATCCCACATAACATAACATACACACACACTCATTAATTTGTTCTGAGGTATGCCAAAATGTTCAGAAACCTTCAAAACGTGAAAATATGCAAAAAATTTCTAGTTCGATTTTTGGACAATTAAAAAATTCGAATACTTTTAATATATTTGCACTTTCTTTAGTGTAATTTCATATTGTTTAGAGGCAAGATAAAACAATTTGACAAATAATGAAATGAATTGTCTAATATAATTAATATAAAGTATTATTGAACTATTATTGGATATATGGTATGATTGTAAAAAAACGTAGTAAAACGTGTAATAAATAATTAAACTTGTTGTAAGTGACATTTCGTCTTGTGGCAAGTTGCATGAACTTCCCTATAAGTGTAAATAATCGATTGAATCAATATCAATATATTTTTTATGATTTATCTGTCCAACTGTTTACCTGCCTACTTATCTACTTCTTCGCCAGTCTACCTGCTCACCTGTCTATGTTACTACTACTACCTGCCCATCATTATCAAAATTTATCTGTTACTCTTTCAACTTTTCTATCTGATTATCTGTTTACATATCTATCTGCTTACCTATCTGCCTACCTATTTGTCTACATATTTATTAATGATATTATTCGTTTATGAATCAATAATAATAATTTCTAATAATTATTGTCACAATTTTGTCATTTTTTCTGCTATTCCGAAACTATTGGATCTACCTTTGCAAAAATGTAATCAGCACCTCTAGCTGTCAATACGAATCGAATGCATTTTGAATTAATTTAATCATAAGCTCAGCTGTTCTCATAAATACTGAATCTAGATCTTATAAATTCAATTTTTTTTGCTTCTGAAACGGCTGGACCTGCCTTTGCTAGAAACTAATCAGCATATCTCGCAGTCAATACAAATCGAATGTGTTTTGAAACTTTCAAATCAATTGATCTACGCTCTCAAAATCGCCGACGAAAAGTTGTGTTCATATAAACATATACCTGATGGCAAAATGTTCACGAAACTTTGAAACATAAAGATATGCAAGAAATCAAAAATTCGATTTGGACGTTTACTATTACTTAAACTATAAAAAGTTAATAATATTAAATATTACACAAAACAAATGTTTCATGTAACAAATAAATTGACAATTGTATGACCATCGCTTCTCTAATTGTTTTTTTTTTTTAAATAAAACAAGAACTCTTTTAAAACATAGATGGAAAAATCAGCATTTGTTTATAATAGAGAACTCAATTTTATAATGTTTATCATTTACAAATACACACCCACACAATTATTAAGATTACATAAACGAACTAGTCATTTAGAATAAAGCTCTTAGAAGCTTCCTGAAAACCCTCGTTAGTCCTCTTTACACAAATCAGAGGGATTTATATACTATTGCACCTACACAGGTTCATTTATCGGTTCCATCAATTTTTATCCGGAAGATTATAGTTTAATCTGGCTGTGTGAGATGGCTATTAGCTGCAAAATATATGGTACTCCATAGGTCGTGTGAGCTTTGTTACGTTTTACTTGAACAGCAAAGTGTAAAAGCATTGCAAATATTTGTGCTAGTTGAATGTTTGTCCATGGAGTGTTTTCAAATGACCAACTAGTAAGCAAAAGCCCGTGAATAATTACGATTCAATGTGCATTTTCACGTTTAAATTATCACGAACGCGAGGCGCTTTTCGAAATGATTATGAACCGAGCGAAATGTAGTCATTTAGTGTTTTTGACGTTTTTGTTATTCATTATTGAAAATATATGGGCTATGATGTGCTATATAATGAGCAGTAAAAATTATAAAAAATAAAAAATAATATTTGTGTATGGCATTGTCCTCAATATTAAGGACACTGTTCCACAAAATAAATAGTTGTTTGTATCGGGTGTGCGACAAAAATTTATTTATTATTTTTTCAGATAAATTCAAATATTTTGCCAATTAACAAGGGGCAATGGGAAATAAATATGTTAGTAAAAAACTGCTGGAAGCTGCAAAAATATACTCAACAGTAATAAAAAAAAGGTTCCAGAAATTCATTTCCAAGGTCATTTAAGGAGAAGAGTCAAAAATGAATGAATGGAAAAATGATAAAAATTATAAAATTTTACCTAAAGTGTAAACAAATTTTAGATCGAACATATTCTCATTTTTTCCGTTTTTTGCAAATTAACCCATAATTTTACTTTAGATTCGTATTCAGCGGTAAAAATAAATTAGAAATGAAATATGTCGTACACCCAATACAGCAACATTTATTTTGTGGATCTGAATTATTAATGAAGAAATTTCTTTTTTTCTTTATGAAGAAAAATTAGATAAAATTAGTTAATTAGACAACAAATTGGAAGTAACATTTACTTCTAATAAACATATTATCTCGTAATTAGAAAAAATAGTTTTTGTTGTTTTGAAAAATTTGATCTCTTTACATTTAAAATTATATTTAATATTTTTTGTGTAAGTCAGAATGACAGATAAAATTGTCGTCACTAACTTTATCAATTTTCACTTCGTAAACTTTTTCTCTTATAGAAATAGAATTGTCTTTAATATTACTATAAATGTCGCTTTAGAATGATTGAAAAAATAAATCTGTTACTTCTAATTTTAAAGTCTCATGTATTTTTTAAGTATAAAACTTTTTTATCTTGAGGTAAAAGTATGCTGGCAAATGACTTAAAAATAAAAAAACATAAAATTGATTTATCTTAACAGTTTAAAAATTTGTTGCCGATAATAAAAAATTAAAGAAAGTCAGAGTTACATTTAATAACAATGTAGACGAAATGGGTACGGTTGTGCCTGAGTATTATTGTTATTAACGACAATAAAAGTCATTATAAACCATTTTGTTGTTCATAGCTTTTATTTCCTAACCTATTTTTATGCCTGTCGCAACAGTCCTGGCGGTTGGGGTCGGTTGTGACACTCACCCTTTTCTTGTATGATTTGAATTTATTATTAATCCATCGTATTTAAGGACAGTTTTTCAGTATTTTCACGTAGACAAATGTTAAAATTATCATTTAATTTACTTTTCTCTTAGCTAACTGGGTAAATTGATAAAATCATTCCTGCTCAAACAAAGTAGCACAACCGAACTCAGACCCCCCTACTAATAAAAATCTTGTTTTAAACAAAAATTTCATAAATTTTGACTCATTGCTTGACATATCCTGATCTTGATTTATATGTATTTTTGAAGATAAAATCTTGATGTAGTATTTGTAATTCATAATTTTGTGGAATATAAATATTAAATTTTAATAATAACTAGTGGTGTATAGCATCGTGCCTTGAGGAAAATTGCTGGCACTTCCTGAACCATAATGAAATATTTAAAGAATAAAATTTAGTAAAATTTTTTTTTGGAAATTAAGACATAAATTAAAAAAGAACTCTTTCCCCAAGAGTAATCGTTTCGTCTACACTAGCAGAAAGTTTTTTCAATCATTCAAATAGGATGCTTAGTTCTCTTAAAAACGGCCATTTTTTGCATATATAGCTCCATATCTCCTAAACGGGTAGACCTGGCTTTGCCAAAATCTAATCACCAGTTCTCCCCACCATTAAAAATACGCTTTTTATTTTCTACACTCTTTGCTCCGTATCTCCGAAACTGCAGGACCCGCATTTGTCAAAAATTTATCAGCACATCTCCCTATCAATATAAATCAAATATTTTTTGAACAATTCGAATCGGTTGATCTGTGTGCCCGAAAACGTAGACGAAAAATTGTATTCATACATACATACACACACAAACATACTCACATCAACTATTTTAAGGTATGCTAAAAACCTTCAATACGTAAAAAAATGCAAAAATTTTCAATTTCTATTTTTGGACGATTACAATAACTTACCCTACGGGAAGTTAAAAAGCGACTAAAACTTCAACGAAAGTTATAGTTTCAATTTAATTATATACTAAATGCAAACGATTAAATTATCAAGATATCACTTTAAACATTTCAGAAATGTCTGGGATATGTGTTCTCAAAACATAAAATTTTGCAAAATTAACATTAACTCAACACTCTGGTACATTACCGCAAATGCCTCAAACCGACCATATATCTACTTCTGTGAGAGACAGTCAGCAAGAGCAAGGGACGTTAAAATTTAATCTGTTGCGAAAACATGAACACATCCTAAAATAATACGCCAACATGCTGAAATTGAATTTTAAATTTAAAAGCCGTAGAAATTCTTATGAGCATATTTATTCAAATATATTTAAATCAACATAGAATGCGGCGACTATGTTGACAGTGCACACGTTGAATATTTGTCGTATTGAGAAAATCGAGTTTTCGTGATTTTCTCCAAGTTTCTGCCGACTTCAAATGATACAGTGATAATAAATACTTGTTGATAAAACTATGTCAGTATGAAAATTTTTATGAGATACTATTTAAATATTAATTGGTAGTGGATGGCATTGTGCTTGAAGGCAAATCGCTGGAACTTTACTTATTAAGCATTCGCGAAATAAAACTAATCAATAATCATAAATTTTAGCAATGAGTAACAACAGTTGTTATAAATATTTACGTATTTCGTATTTTATAAATATAATATAAATACTTTCATTTGAGCGACAACCTTTATTTATCTTTATCTGCAAGAGCGAAAATATAAAATAAACAAACGTAATAATTTCTTTGCGTAATCGACACAAGCAATATGCTTTTTGAATCATTCTAATCGGATGCGCCTTTCGCTCAAGAACTGCTATTTTTTGTACTTTTTGCTCCGTATCACTAAAACCTGTCTTTGTCAAAAACTAATCAGCACATCTCCCCGTCAATACAAATCGAATATTTTTTGAATAATTCAAATCCGTTGATTCTTGCTCGTTGGTATGTTTGTATGTATACACACATACCTACCACACACACACACACATGCCACACATACATTCGTGGTTTTAAAAGGTGCCAAAATGTTCAGAAACTTTTAAAACGTAAAGATATGCAAAAAAAATTATTTTAATTTTTTTGCGATTACTGTAACTTTCCCCACAGGAATTTAGTAATAAAGTTAAGGATGGTTTTCATCTAATAATAGAATATACATAATAATTCTATACATAAGAGAATTCTAAATCTGCCTTCTATAATTTAATGGTTTCTTTACTTTTTCTCTTTTTTAAAATATTTTTAGTGTCTCAATTTCTCAGTTATTGACTATTTAGTATTCTTTAAATCATTCCACGTTTTCAATTCCAGCATATTGTTTTCAATTTAAACTAGCTTCATTTTATAATTTTTGGTTCTCTTTTTTTTCCCACATTAGCTGCTAATTTTCTGTTTGTTTTTTTGTATGCGTCTGACTATTTGCTCTGTTTACTGAACAATTATTTTTTTATGCGTTTTCTCTAGAAGGTTTATTTTTTTCCTACTGATTATTAATTTTCTAAATTGTATAGGGCACACAATCCATTGCTCTAGAAGTTTTTTACTATTCTGTATCGTCAGCACTA
>NW_020537465.1:0-20334 GCF_003426905.1 Ctenocephalides felis
TTCGTAACCATAAATTGCCATGAAATTTTTTAAACCTTTTTCATCTGATATAAAATATTGAATATTCATAAAATGGCTCATAGAAGCTTGGTCACGTCGGCTTTGAGAGATAATCGTAGAAAAATGCGGAAGTGACAATAAGACGCCAGTAGTAAAATTTTATTTATTATTTTACATTCGATCGTAACATTAAAAATATTTTTAGTATCATATGAATATATATATATATATATATATATATATATATATATTGTTGGGCGCCGATTAGCTTTTCTCTTCATCAACCAATTTCGTTAGATGTTATTGTAATATTATAATAAGTTCAAATTAATCACAATATTCTTCTTGTATACTTTTATTTTCCCGTTCATTAATACTCTGAGATGTCGTCATCTATACGAAAATTACACAACTGCCCACATTAAGTTACATTTCGGCTTTATATAACCTTTTATTTAGAAGAGGGGCTTTACTCCTTTTAGGATATGATAAACTAAATTTCATTTATATGTGTGAGTGCAAATTATGTGATTCCCCGATCGAAATTCATAGGAATTACTGCGTCGTATGCTGAGGATCACGTACGCATTAGGAAAAAGTTCATCGGTCCTATTTTTGATTATAATACTTTTGTTACTCGACATGAGTTAATACAATGTTAATACAATTCTTGGGATGAATACAATGTTGAGAAACTGAGAATCGGATATATGCGTAGCGTATATTATAGTTAGTAATATATTAGTTATAGTTAAACCATTGGGTCGCAGCAATATATATATATATATATATATATATATATAAATATAAATAAATATATATATATATATATATGTATATGTATATATAAATATATTTCTTGTTTTCTAAAAATCCAGCAACAATATTCAGAATACCATCAAATACATTAGCTTTGCATAGAAAAAACCTAAACCTTTAAAACCTAAACATAAGCATTGGCGAAGTTAATTTGGTGCGTGCACCGAATTGCAAAATGATGTCGACACATTTCAAAATTTTACGACGTACTAATTCTGATCTATTTATTTTAAATTCTTTTTCCTACATATCAGTATCGAAACATTTTATCCCTGGATATTATCAAATTATTATCTTGTGCAAGATCCTTCAATGAGCATCTTCTTTCAGCATCCGGAAGAGGATCAAATTATGTGCACTATCTATTTACTAAATATCGCAGCTTTTGTTATTGTTCGGTTTACGAGATGAACGGTCGTTATTTGAGAAGTGCCTCAAGTGTCGGATATTCCTTGATAGCTTTTGTATCATAAAGCCGGTAATAGTTTAGAAGTGTTTTGTTTGTAAAATAGTTTATCATAAAGTGGATAATGAAAAAGACGTTTAATTTTATTCAGATATCACTTGACCTATGTACAAATTGACTTCACGTTGAAGATAATAGACAAGTTGAATAAAAATCAATATTATGTATAGAAAATTCAGTATAAAATACTTTTCTGTTTTATCAGAATAAATCATAGTCATTAGATAAATCATTCTCATAGACATAGTGAAAGATATATATATATATATATATATATATATATATATATATATACACTAAACAACTTCACTGAAAAGTATGAAAAATATTAACATACCTGGTATAAGTCTTCTTCATGAAGTACATTTATTTTGGCAAAATGGGAAGCTCATTATAGAGTAATTTATGAAAAGCGCAATTTCACCACGTATGAGTACTTGCCCAGGAGTAATAATCATAATTTGTATTACTTCTTGAACCTCATATTCGAAGAATCTATAAATATAAATTTGTTAAAAATATGCCTAATATATTTAAATATATTAAACCATAAATACCAACAAATACCTCCACAAACTGTTGACATATTGCTCAAACTAACCTCCAATTTTACGATTCACCTATATATTACCTAAGTTGTCCATTATCTTCTTTGTGGAATGTCAAAGCCTTATCATGAAAGCCTTTCGCAAAAGTCGACATAAATTCTTCTTCAACAGAATATTATATGAATAATCCCCTTCCGTGAACGAAAAAGGTCGTCCATTCGTAATGGTTTATGCCGTAATAGAGCTATTTTTCATACTGCATTATTCATGTTGATGAGATATATTTATATTCTAAATTTAAACCTAATTTGCTATTCAATGTATAGCTATGTTCTAACATCTTTTGGATATAGTTAGTTACATCAAATTCAATATACAAAAACCTGAATCATTTGGTAATAAATAATCATGAGAAAATATTTTTCAACATTTATACATTGTTTTATTATTAATATATTATTATGAGTTTTATTATATTTAATTATTATGAGTGCAGGTTCATGAGAATTATTATTCTATCATACTATAGAACTTCTACAACTCCTGTGTCTGTTTTTCTGTTCAGTTTTTATATCAAGTTTTCTTAATTTTCCTGATAACATATATACCGGATACAATATAATATATATATTAGGTTGTCAAAATATCTCCCTTCCGCCTTTTTGTATTATAAACCAAGAGCAAAAAAGCGGAAGGGAGATATTTGACAACCTAATAATAATATAAAAAATAAATATTTTGGTATAAAAGTCATCCTATCTAGTAAGTACAATCACTTTCTTCTTGCTCTGTAGGTTAGATACTAATTGAAAAATGTTGATTATTTATTTATTTTAATTTTTCTACTATAGGCATATTAATAAAAATACTTGTTAATATATTGAGGATTAAAATTATATTGATTCTCGAAATATAAAAATAAATATATTTAAAATTAATTTAATATATTAATTATAGTTATATGAGGCTAAACGGTGTTCGCAAAGCAAGAGTATGGAGAATATTCAATAAATTTTATTTAATGGAACTTTTAGTTTCTACTTATTATGTTCAAATTAGCATTCCTTAAATGTACGTACAACAAATATTTAAATAGTTTCATATAAATTATTATATACTTTAGAGTTCACCAAATTAATCATGCCATTTATCCTGAGATATATTACATTTATCGCTTCCAATTCTTAGTTCAATTTTCTAGATACAGATCTTAATTGCATATTATCTTCAGGAAATGCTGATGGTACTTTGTAACCATTTTAGTGAAGAATAACAGGTTTGGAAGTCACAATATGATACTTTTTTATTTGATCATCAATGTTAAAATGTGTTAAATGTTATTATTTAGTCGTTGAAACTATTTTATGATTTAAAACACAGAATAAAAACGTATAAATTCAGAATAAGTTTAGTCATAGATTTCGATATGAATATATAGAATAAATAAAAACTTTAGTTTGTTGTAATTAACAATTTATTTATGTATCACACGATCCATTGCACTTTAGTCGAATTATTTTTAATTAAAGTTTATATCCAAATAATTATATGATTCAAACTATTTAATAGAAATTCCACTAATGAAAATTCCCTCGAAATCCGATCTAAACGTCAATTGGATAGCAAACTAGGACATTGAATTGCTGTTTACATTTAAACATCAAATAATCTCACCTTTCTGATCGAATTACTAAACAATTTACAAAATCAATTAACTATACGTTATCATTTGAGCTCACACCTTTGTGAAATCGTGGCTACGGTTTTATATTTCGATATTACCAGAACGTTGATTGGAATATTTTAATTAATTTAGATAAAGTGTGTATCTAGTGAGTAAATAATAATATAATGACTACAATAATTAAAATGCATTAATAAAATACATTATGGTAGTATATGTGGATTATTAAGGAGTTGATCACTATCAAAGATATTTTAAAAAAATCGTAATATATATATATATATATATATATATATATATATATATATATATATTGAGGATTTTTTTCTATATTATATATATATATATATATATATATTTATATATATATATATATGTGTGTGTGTGTGTGTGTGTGTAAATAAATGAAAATACTTTCATCTAGAAAATAAAATATTAACTTAACTGAAGCATGTCTCAGCTTCAAAATAACTAAAACAAAGTTTATTTAATAATAGGCCAGAAGTATAAGAGAAAAATTTTGCCTGCGCAACACCTTGCCTTGGGTGGATCTTGGGTGGAAAATATTGGATTTTGCAACTTTATATTTGTTCAATATAATTGATAATTTAAAATAAGATAATTCAGTTTAACAGTAGTAATAGCGTTGCAAACTAAGTAGATGTTTAATCAAGTCTATATTACTACTGATGATGACATAAGACAACATGTCTAAATTTTGTGGTAAAATAAAGATACTAAAAATATTTTCCCATAGTTCACTTCGTGCAGAAAAGTTATAGTAGTCGAATATCTTTACGTTTTGAAAGTTTAGAACATTTACAGAAAATGTAAATAAAGAATTCAAATCGTTTTAAATCAAATTGTTAAAACGATTGGTCCAGCGGTTTGGGAAATCATCCATTGAAAAATGAAATATTTTATAGAGATTTCAAGGCACGATGTTATGCACCACTAGTTATCTGATGTACTGCCCTGAAGATATATATATATATATATATATATATATATATATATCATATATATATATATATATTAGTATCAAATATATTAGTATATAATGAATATTATTTATAATAACAATGATAACGTGCCAAATGTCTCCATCAGTCCATCAGTCCACAAACGAATCTGAAATATTTCACCACCTTATTTTACTATAACTTCTGATTTTTGGTAAAATAAAAAGTCCTAATAAAATTTATATTTTGTGCAATAGTGAAAAATTTCTTGTAATTCCCTCCGGAGAAACAGAGATCTATATTTATGTTTTTGTGTCCTCTTATACGTGCAAATAAAGTGTGAGTGCTAAACAATATTTTTCTGTGCGCATTGTGTTTCCATCTGCTTTGGATTTCATATTTGTTCTAGCTTTCCTGCGCTATTGTAGTTATCTTTAATGCACGCCTTGGATTTTCTCTACAAGTGCTTCTATTTGTCCTTTCTTGCGCTATAGCTCTTAGATTTTCTTTATGGAAACCGTTACAAATCCCAAACATACATAAGATACGAACGTGAAGCTTTGTTGGAAAACTGTGTCACGGATACAGACAACGGAAAATTTGCAATTTTGGTAGAAATAATGCAACTATCGACAAGAAATTGATTGGTTCGGATATGGAAAAGCGCGTATAAAGTATTAAGAAACTTAGGAAGTTTTATAACATTAAAATATAGTGATCAATCACGATCAGTATAAATATATCTTCAATAATTGAACTCTTGAACTCCTCAATATTTTTGGCTCGACGAAACTATCAGCTTCTTCGTGGATTTGTGGTAACAGCATGGTCGTGCAACCACCAGTTCCAAGTTCTATTCTCGTTTCGGGCAGCAGGATTTTAAGTTCTATATAGACCTATAATTTCATTTCAAGTCACAATGATCTCATCAGAAAAAGAATGGTCAACAACTGGGTTCCTTTATATTCATCGAACACATAGTTCTCATTACTGTTCAAATATAATAAAATAGTTGGACAACTAAAGAAAAGTTAACTAAAAGTAATTCGTTGAATATTTCTTTCTTGAAATAACTTGAAATACTTCATTTTTTATATTTTCGGTTAATCTTAATTTTCGTTGATGTGATACCGATTACCGTCAGTCGAGCTGTTAGTAACTAATACTTTTTTCCAACGTTATTCAGAATCTCATTAATGTATAAATTATTTCAGTATTTATAAGTTTAAATTCTGAGACTTACAACAAGCACATTTATATTTTACACATCAAATGATTAAATTCAGTAATAAATCCTGAATCATTTATACACCAATGCTTGGCATACTGGCGGCTCCACTATGTAAACTGAAAATTTCATATAAAACATTGAACAATATACAAATTCAAAATTTTTGCTTTTATGACTAAAATATTCAGAAAATAAATCGTAGATCATTTATTGAGGATTGTTCGTGTTAGACGAAACAAATCTTGATAAATTGCTGCAGTATACTTTGTATCCAAATCGTAGCGAAACGTAGACAGACCGAAAACTACTATGCTATTTGAGGAATGGAATTTTCTCCCAGATTTTTTTCTCTTCGAAAAGTTTATTTTACTATTCAATGGGCATATTTATTCATATTTGAATTTAAATTAGAATATCACAGATTCAATAAGAACATAAATGAGGTAAAAGTTGAATATAGTTTTTAGGTGTTTATATATGATATTTGCCTAATTTGATTCTATCGGGCATATTGTTGAAGTATTAACATTGAATTCACGATGATAGCATATATATTCAGGAACTACGAACTATTAAATCAGTTCCAATTTACAATCTACGCATGTAGCAAAACGGCGACAATAATATTCAATTTGGTCGGTCTGAGGCTACGTTGCGTGATGCACAATAATGGATATACATATACACATTATATATATATATATATATATATATATATATATATATATAGTTTCAGAATGATCTGTGTTGGCGTGATTCCATATGAAATATCCCACTGTTCTCAGTAATTCGATCAACATTTTCGATTCTAATTCTATCACAAAACCTAACTCAAATCCCTTTCTTAGAAAAAAAATATGATAAGTGTATATAAAAGAATTTCTCGAAAATGATTAAAATGAAATTAGGTATATAAATGTATATAAAACACGATATACTTCCAAAAAATAATTAACGACACAATAGAGTTTTATCAAATATTGGATTAGAAGTGTTGAAGTATATAATTCGATCAGGAAAAGGTATATGTTTTGTTATTTATTGGCAATTAGATTTAGATCAATAAATAATTCAATTACATTATATATATATATATATATATATATATATATATATATATACTGGATGACCCGACAGACGTTGTCTTGTGCCCATGTCTACAATTTAGAAGTTCCAATTTTTTAATAAAGCAATACTGATATTTACCAATTCGTTAAAAATTATAATGTTTTTATAAAGTCTATAGCGAAATGTATATACATCGATATGAGTGATCATAAATGTAGAACTGTTCTAAAAAAATGTTGAGTCTCAGAATCCGCACTTAACTCTTTAATTATACTGTGAAATTCATATCAGCCACGTAACACCATTGAACAAACAAATATTTAAATATGTTTAATGAAATAGTGTATTAGAAATACGCACCACAATTTATTGAACAAATTTATTTTCAATAGCTCAATTTATTTTAATGCCAAGGGTTATCCAATATTTTTAGTCATATCTGTTGATGTATTTGTATAAATAAACAAATTTTTGTTTATTCACGACTGAAACATCGGTTTTCCAAATTTATTACACAAAAATTCATCGTCTGCCTTTGTGATATATATCATAAGATACGCGCATTGAAAATTGCAATCTTTTAAACAGTATAACGAATTCAGAAAAAATTAATACATAGTATCCACGGTAAAGATACAATATCACATTGGATTTTTGCACTCAAAATAATTGTTTCAATAATGTTGCCCATAATTTGAAAATAGATATATTTTTAACTACGGGCTTAAAGAAATAATTCTTATTATAAGTTCTTTAGTTTCCCATTCACATGCATATGCTCTTAAGAATATTGTGCGTTATGTGATTTTCCCATTTCCCTTAAACTGTTCTCGATATCGAATTCCGAATCGGGCGTAAGCCAGTCGATCGGAACATTACGGCCCATGTGATTTATTCAGTGGAGCACGTCATATATTTCTTTCTACGACTTCAATAAAATATGCGTATGTAACAATAGAATGGAAATCCAGATGTAATAAATATGGAAATTAGTCATTTGTCTCTTGGATAGGTTTCATGTGTCGGTAGTAAATTTATTTTTGAAGTTTAACATACTAATAAATACAGCTACAGTCGCAACATGTGACAGAAAAATTTAAACAAGACGAATAAATAGCAAGAAACCGAAAATATGGGGTCAGGTTATTTTTTCGCTCAAAATTAGTCAGAATATCCCTACGAAGTTAGACAGCTAATATATGCATATAAAAATGTAAAAATTTGAAAATAGTTTTGATGAAATATCTTGGGCATGGTAAATAATAGCTTGAAAATTATTTTACTGACGTATATTTCGAATATCTATATTTCATTCATAGACAGCAAATCCTTATCTCAAAGCCCCTTACAAGGAATTAAATGTTTTTGTCGTTAAAAATTCAAACAGTAGTTAGCGGATATCTCACTAACAGTAATGGTTATCTAAAAAATTCTTGAAAAATGACTTAGATTTTTGATTTAGTACATTTCATCCCAAAACAGCAAAGTCCTGTGTCAAATCTTTCAAAAGTTACGAATGTTTAAATGCCGCTGAGGCTAGATATCATCGAAAAAAGCTTTTTTTGTGAAAGCTATATAGTAAGATAAAGTATAAAATCCATTTTTCTTCAAGTTTTTAACAAATAAAATAATAAATTAATATCCGCATGTAACTGATATATTTTTAAAATAAAAAATATTGCTTAATCACAAAAATTAATGGTCAATTTTTCGTAGTAATAAAAAATAATGAAAAACTGAGCAAATTAAAAAAGCACACTACCCACAAACCCGCAATTTTATTTATATATTCGTTTAAAATTTTTCACGTTATGCAAATAATACGGGCTCAATTAATTCAGTCGAACAACGAACAAATAAAAACAGAAAATGCAAATAACGTATGTGCAACGATATAAATAAAATGATATAATTGATTACATTTTCATAATAATGATAAATGCGCATCCTGCAACGTAGAATTTAACCATATAAAAAAGTACAAAAGAGATTTACGGTATTACAAAAACATAGAACATAAATTGAGAGAGATTATACAGATTAATATTAAACTTGTAATTAATTAGGATTAATTCATAACGTTCAAACTAAGCAGATAGAGTGGATTACTCTCTTTCAATTTTCCACTTTAATTTGTTCAACGGATTTTCTCAATTTCTCAATGCTGCCTTATTGTGAATACACAAAAAAGCAAAAATATTTAGTTCGGACTCCAAAAACAAAATTAAGCAATAAAAAATAAAATTAAATAAATTGAAAAAATAGCACCTCCAATATAACAGAATGGCTATGAATAAAACGAGTTTTTACATAAATTCACCTCATTTTAATCCTATTCTTTCAAGGAACTTGGTTGTGTAATGGATTACCAAAGAACTCTAATTGTAATTATAATCCTTGATTACAAAAAGATCCATACTCAAAAGATGTTAATACAAATTACACTGCAAGAAAATGTAATTACATTTACAAAAAAGTTCTGCAGAAGCGTTATTTCACAGACAAAATTTGCAATCACGGAATATCAGGTACCGAGGAGAAAAACTCTAATCCTTTCATTTCTTGGCTCTTTTTCTCGCGCGGCGTCCATTACGCGCTTGGTCGGATAGTCGCGGTTCTAATAGTGCATTTTTCAAAAAATAAGTATGAAATTACATAATACAAAATATTTTGTTATAAACTTAGTTAATATTACTAAATTATCAATACATTTGGTCAAGATTTGACCAGGGTTTTTTCTATTTAATCCGGGACCCTTTGGGATAGGGGATACAATGGTATGAGTATAAATACCTGTAACTTATAATAATAAGGGAGACTAGCAAATGTAATGAGAGAAGAAGGTTGTAGAGTGAAGTTCAATATATATCATAAACTAAATAGTGGTTTTATTCACATATCTTATGGTGATGCAATATTTATAATTTACAGTCCGCCTATATCTAATTAATCACAGTGATCCTGACCAACATTCAAATAATATTCAACATATCAGGAACTTAGAAATGGACTTGAAAATTAAAATAAACTTGTTGTAAGTAAAGTTTGGCTTGAGGAAAGTTACATGAACTTCCCGACATGTATAAATAATCAATCAATAATTAGGGAATCAGATTTTTTTGCGAAGTAATATTTTATAATATAATATTTTCGCTTTCACTAAAAAACAATCGGTACGATTTCCAATTGATTCCATTCAAACAGACTTATAATATCTGTAATTATTTAAATTAAGTGTTTACTTAACATATTCAATTTCATTCATTTCTTGTTCCAAAAATGTAATTATTTAAGCGTAGGCGTCAACTGTAATCAGTAACTAATTACGAAACAACAAAGAACGTACATTACATATGCTTCGGTATAGATTCTCATTAGAATTACCCAAGATGGCGAAGAAATTATAAATTTTAAAGAATTTCATAATTCATGCGCTTATCGTAGGCCTATAATTTTTCAATATGTTATTTCAGACTACAAAATCTAACTTTATATAAAGTTTCATCAAAATCATCAAAAAAATTTCAACATTTAATTACGAAGATACCAAAAATTAACCAACGCGATTCTCAATCAATATTATTCGAACAGTTTCTGAATTTTTGAAATTGAAAAACAATTTTGAGCTAAGAAAATTGTTATACTTTTCTGCGAATTTCAAAGAAACGGCTCGTCCGATCGTGACGCAAAACTGATGAATGCAGTTGTTACCGAGTTACATTAAATGAATTTTGAATTTTTGAAACCGATTCAGCTGTTTTTTTAGATAAAATGTATATAATTTTAGCAAGAAGCATTTTAATTAATTTTAACAAATATGTTAACATTGTTTTAAATGTAATAAAACAGAAAAATTGAATATTTTATCTCCTAGCTCTCTAGCAATTAAGCGTCTGGTTTTATATATATTCCTATAAAGACAAAACAAATAGCAGTTTTTAGTTTAACTTGATAAGAATGTACGAGTGTGCGCTTAATATGTATTAAAATGCTGGTTCTGCAATTAGTATGGGAATAGCTATCTTGTACGGTCATTACCGTTCTTCATTAATTATTATGGTAATTTAAAAGATTTTCTAGAACGGCCTCAGGGTTAAAAACGGGTAGTGGAAAAAGATTATTTTTAAACTGTGACGTTGAAATTATACCGCCTCTACATAGTAGTAGTAAAGGAGAAAAATATTAAGACCAACGATTTTATATAATATACAATCAGTAGTTAAAAATTTGCAAAAGCTACTGAAAGTATGGCAAATAAATGAATGTTAAATTTCATAGATAATATCCACAAATCTAATTTTATTCCATGCATGTCTAAAAGATATTTAAACAGAATTGTATCTAAATTTACAACAAATGCCATTAGTATAACCTCCGCGCTTTTACATCTTGTATTATAGTTGCACGCACAACTTGTAACATCGGTTCTGACATTATAATACCATTAGCAGGTAAATAAATTTTTTTTTTTTTTTTTTTTATTTATTTTACATGGCTGTGGATCTTGCGATCATTACGCCAGTTATAATTTTACATTATTGAGTATTTATACAGTAATTTTACTATTATCTATAAAACTATATACAATTTTATATAAATCTACATTATTACTAGATATTAATACTTGTGTGTTTACTGGAAATATAATATTTTTTTTTGCAGTTTCTGATACATATTTCTTCTTGGATTCTCATACATTCTGCATTCCCAGAACATATGATCTATTGTCTCCGGTTCGTCACCACATTGGCATATATAATCTTGGATTATTCCCAACCTCCAGAGATGAATCTTGCACATTGTATGCCCCAGCCTTAATCTTGTAATTGTTGATACGAATTTCCTACTGCTTGTATCATTTTTGAACCAGGTTGTTTGAGATACCTTTTCTTTTGACAGGGCATAAATTATACCCTTGCTTTTTGTTGACGTTGAGAAGTCTTTTTGCCACACATCTATGCTCCGCTCTTTGATTAAATTTTTCAGCTCCAACGCAGGTATTTTTTCACATTGTACTCCAATTTGACCAGCTTCTTTTGCAAGAGTATCAGCAATCTCATTTCCTGTGATACCTGAATGTCCCCTGATCCACGTCAATATTAAAGAATTTATGCCATTATTTATTGCATTCATTTTATTTATAATTTCTATTATCATGTTATTTGATCTTCTATTTGGGTTCGCTATCGCTGATATACATGCTTTGCTGTCACTAAATATAATTGTTTTCGTGATGTTTTTCTCCCACGCATAATTTACAGCACAGTATATAGCCACCATTTCTGCTGTGTAATTAGACGCATAATTTGGTAGCTTAATTCTCTTACTAAAATTGTGATATGGCACAAATATAGCGCAACCACAACTGTACCCTGCTTTAGATCCGTCTGTGTAAATGTGTACATATCCTGGCCATCTTCTAGCCACATTATTTTGAAATTCTTTATTTTTTGCGGTATCATTCAAATGTGTCAAGTGAGTTAAATCCATATCCATTACTATGCAATATTTTGTTGATGTGTATTCATTCGTAAGATGATAAATTGGCAACTTTTTATTCATTATTACATCCTCTTCGTATGGTTTCAGCTCATAAAAGCTATTTATCAAGGGTGGGATTGGTCTATTTCTCCAATATATATTGGTAAAATGTAGCCTCGCTAATACTTCTAATTGTTTCGGTATATCATCACATGCTCCATTATATTTTTTTATTAAGAATCTATTTGATAGGATCTGCTTTCTAATGCTTAGTGGAGGTTCACCTGCTTCAGCTATTAATGCATTCGTTGGAGTTGATCGAAATGCCCCCAAACATGTTCTTATCGCCGAGTATTGAATCCTGTCCAACTTTTTTTGGATATTCGTTGAGAGTGCTCCATATATAAAGTAACCATAATCTATTTGTGATCTTATTAAGCTTCTATATATATTGAGACAAGTTTCTGGGTGAGCCCCCCATTTCATGCTTGTTATTTTTCTGAGAACATTTAATCCTTTTTCACATTTGCTTAATATATCATCTACATGCTTTTTAAAATTCATTTTCTTATCCAAATTGATGCCCAGAACTTTAATATTTTCTTTTATTTGTATCTCCTGACATCCTATCCTTATTTGTCTCCTAGTATGTTCTTTTCTGTGTCTGGTAAAGATAGCTGCAGAAAACTTATCCTGTGATAAATTCAGGTTATTGTCCAATAACCATCTTCTGCTCTCCTCGATAGCATTGCTCATCGATGAAATACATCTATCCATAGTTGGACAAGATACATACAGATAAATGTCGTCTGCATATTGCAATTTTTTAACATTCGGTTCTGTTACTACTTTAAAATCTGCCATGTATATATTAAACAAGATGGGGCTCAATATTGAACCCTGAGTGAGACCTTTGTTCATAACTCTAGGGCCAATTAGACCTGAGTCGGTTCGAATATATAATTGTCTAAAAGATAGTAATTAATTATCACATTAATTAATTTGTGTGGTAAATTTAAATGTTTTAATTTTTTCTCCAGTATATTGTGATCTACATTGTCATACGCCTTTTCTATGTCCATCGAGATTACCAACATATATTGATTATACGAATTGGATATATGTATATCATTTGTTAATTTGCTCAGTAAGTCCAACGTACTTTTCCCTCTCCGGAAACCAAACATAGAATTATTTAAAACTTCTTTATTTTCAATATATCTATCTATTCTCTCTTTTACAATTCTTTCAAAAGTTTTAGCGATGCATGATATTAAGGAAATGGGTCGATATGAGTCTATTTCCAAGGGTCTTCTGTGTGGCTTCATACATGGAACTATTATAATTTTCCTCCACTCTTCGGGAATCCAATTATTTGCTATGATTTGGTTGAATACAGTTAGTAATTCAATTTTCATTTCCGTAGGCCAATTTTTTATCATCGTATACGGTATATTGTCATATCCAGGAGCCGTATTTTTCCTCTTTTTTAATGCATCCTCTAATTCCTCTAATTTGAAATTCCTTGTCAGTGCGCTTTCTTCACAATATACTCCTATATTTTCTTTACGATTGTCCGAAACAAAGTCTGGTGCATAATTTTGTAATAGTAATTGCCCAAATTCTTTTTTAATTTTTGTGTTGTGTTTATAATGTTATTTTTATTTTTAAAAAGTCTAATTTTGTTCCAAATTACTGCGGGACTCATGTCCTGATTGATGGAATTAATGAAATTCAGCCAACTTTCTTTTTTCTTGTTTTTCAAAAACTTTTTAGTGCGTGCATTGATTTTTTGGTATTGTATGAAGTTTTCGTAATTACAATGCTGACGCATCTTTTTATATGTTGTTCTTCGATCTGAAATGGCTTTTTCGCAATCTTGATCCCACCATATCGCTGGCTTAAAAATCGGTCTCTTAATTTCTTTATATTGTTTTATATTTTTCTCTGCAGATTTTTCGGTAATCTGTATGATACGTTTATATCTCGCTGTTATATCGTCTGAGATTTGTCCTGTTTGGATATATTGCATAATATCTCGGGAGTATCCCTGCCAGTTAGCAAATTTTATATTCCACTTTTTTGTAGGGCGCGTTCTTATGACCAAAGGCACCTTTATCTCCAAAGTTATTGTTATAGGCAAATGATCCGATCCCAATACCTCTTGGCATACATCCCATTTAATAGTATCTATAAAATTTCCTGAGCACAGTGTTAGATCTATGTTCGTAGCACTCCTGTATTTATTTGCTACTGTAGTTGGACGTCCGTCATTAAGAATTAGTATTGCGTTGTCCTCTATGATTTCATATAACATATTACCTTCCCTGCTATTGTATTTGCTTCCCCATGCCATATGATGACAATTAAAATCGCCAGTAATTAAAAAGCTCATGTTGATTGTTGAGATAGTGTCCTTGATATCTGAAAAATCTAATTCTGTTCTAGTAGAGCAATATACTGAGAGAATGCAAAATGGAGTATCTGTTTTAATTATGGCGGCGCATATTTGTATATTCTCATTATTGTTGACTGAAGGAAATTCCTCACAATTTATGTCATTTCTAACAATGATTGCTGCTCCTCCATATCCATCTTCCCTGTCTTTGCGAAACATTCGATATCCTCTGAAAGAGTATTGATATTCCGGTTTAAACCATGTTTCAGTGAAAGCCGCGATTGAAATTTCATTTTCATAAAGGAAATGTTCAATACTGGCCTTATTAGCTGTAACAGATCTGCAATTAATTTGTAGTATTTTTATTTTTCCAGTCATTTATTTGTCATATATTATTTTTGTCATCTATCCATATCTTTAATTAACTCTTTCAGAATTTTTAATGTGTAATCTTTTTTCTTTGATATGTTAATAATTAATTCTTCGATTAATTTATCGAATGGAATTTCACCTTTCTCACTATTGATATGTGAGGAAGATTTTGGTTTTGTGTTAATATTGTATTTAAATTTGTACCTGTTTCGCTCCTGTGTACTGGACATATTTTCGATTGTTTTGTTGTTGTCACCATAATTTGTTACGTTTATGGAATTGCTATTCCTATATGTCTGTTTAGATATTGTTGTTGAAGGCTTCGTGGTTACAAGCTGTTGATTTATTTCTGCATTTTTTCCTGCTGCGTATTGGGCAATTCAGGAAATTTCACTTTGTTTCTGATTTCTATGTCCGGATTTATGACGTTGGCATATGTTCTATTGTTTATAAATGCCCTGGCTTCTCTGAAACTTATGTTATTTTCGTTCATTATATTTTTAATTTTCATATGAAACAAATATTTTTCACACTTTTTATCTATAGCTTGATGCTCCCCATTGCATAACGCACAAATCGGATTCTTATCTTTATTTACACAATCCTTGAAACTGTGTTCTTGTGCACAATAGCTGCACCTCGCTTTACCTTTACACTGGCTAGTCACGTGGCCCATTCCTTGGCATTTAAAACATTGTGTCACTTTTTGTAAATTTCGACCCTGCATTTGACAGCGTATATCGAAACACGGTCAGGTAAACGTTGACCTCTGAACGTTATTACGCATACCCTTGTTGGTACTAATGCATTGTCTTGTTTTTTTTTTTATTCTTCTAATATCTAAAACAGGAATTTCTGATTTTATATTTTCCATAATATCTGATTCAGTCATATCGGTGTCGACGTCATATATAACGCCCTTCCTAATCAACATAGAAATAGGTATATATGCTTTTAATTTCTTTTCCATAAATAATTTCTCATTAATTATTTTATTTGCAGCGTCATATGTATTAAACGTAATTTTAATTCTGTTAATGCCTATGGATTTTATTTCTATAATATCGTTTTTATATTGAGGTAAACTGCTAAATAATATTCTGCCTACTGTCATTTGATGTACTGTATTTTTATCTACTGATTCAACATATATGGTAAATGGACCCATATCATTCTCGGAATACTTCATTGATTTGTAATTATCGCCTTTTATACTTGAGTTCATATCCTGATTTTTATCATTATTTTCATTTTTACTTACATTTTGATCATTATTATTTTCGCCTTCTTCCATTTCTTCTGCCCAATTTTGTGTATTATTTTTTTTATTACCTTCACTATCATTAACTGTTTTATTGTTTGATTGTTGTTTTATTGCATTTTTTAACATTTCATGATTTATTTTTTTAATTGCCTTACTTTTACTATTTATTTCTTTTTTATTCACTTTAGTTAAATCACTTTCCATTTTATTAATTTTGCTAATAGCATTTTTTAACGTTTCCGATGTTAATAATCTACTCGTATCACCTGCTACACTTATACCGATTTTATACACACTGTCTATGTCGTCCGACTGGGCATCGGCTTCGCCGTATGGCCCTGATTCCATTATGTAATTTTAGACGAATTAAATTTGTTTTCGATTATTCCACGATCTGTACGCTTCGAGAGCTCAATACCGAATGGATACATTATTTTATTTTGCACGAGAATATGTTATAATATTTTAAAACCCATTTTCAGTGGCCTAAATTTCCAATAGTGAATTTTTCTTTTTCGACTAATATCGAAAATAACTTTGCCTAAGCTTTCTCTTGCAGGCTGTATGGTTTTTCTAATTGAACTTATATGAGAAAAGTACTTTTATATTTGAGCCATATAGATCTATGCATTTGATGATATATTAAAAATATTAATAATTTAATAATAATAATAATATGAAAAGTCCTTGCATTATCCAGCAGATATTTTTTCATATCATACTATATACAAAATTTAAAAAAAAGTATAAATTATATTTACGCTTTTTTTTTTGAATAATCTTGAAACTATATTATAAACAAAATATACATTATTATCATTAATTTGGTTTAATTTAGAGATTTTTTTCTATGCATATTGAGTAAAATAATATATCATATATTTATGGTAGAGTAAAAATATGGGATTATGTAAGTATTTATCTCTGATCAAAAAAATCTAATATGATAATGATACTGTTGCATGGATACTATAGTTTCAGACTATTTTATAACATACCTCGTATCTCTTTAAAAATGTAAATAAATGATCGATTTTTTGTCACTTCAAAAAGTTATTTTTGTCACGTTATATTTCATAGAAATATCATCATATTACAAACGCGAGGTAATAAAACTGATTTTTCTTCCATACATGCTCATGCTTTATCAAAATTAAATGCGTTCCTAATTAATTATATACTTCAATTATTAATTACTCTTATTTAGAGCAGAAGAGAAATGTTTGTTTCGCATGTTGCGCAAAAGTTGATCCACTTTTGCGTTGGACACAAAACTAAATTAATCTACGAAAATAGAATAAAGTTTCGCACACATAATTCTAATATAATCGCTGTTCCTTATATAAATATAAATGTATATATATATATATATATATATATATATATATATATATTTATACATGTTGAAAGATGAAATGAAATAAATGACTACTCTAACTTAGTTTTCATACATAACCATTGTTTTTCTAACAACCACCTTCAAAATACTAAAACAAAACTTTGCATAATCATTTAAACATACACTTTCACCAACATCACAATGCGGTTTACCCCAAACATTTTGCAAACAATTTATTCTCTGTGAGAGTGTAGGCACCACGGTGCTGCGTTTAATCAAAAAGCTAATACGTTATTTCATCCCTTAAACCGAGCCGAATTTCTATGGAAAACATCAAAAGTGGTTTCCCATGTCCGTACGAAATGCTAACAAAGTCCAGAGCTTAGACGAGCCCAGAAGTGTGGGGCTCCGTTGGGGAGGTCAAAATTTAGGAGTAATAATAATATATATTTTTATGACTATTTTTTAAAAATTGATATACGATTTTTACGGAACAAAAGATAAGGATTTTTAATTAACCCTCTTTGGGCTCCACATAACTTTCAGGTCACATTTCAAGTTTTTCGATAATTTGCCAAATAATTATGGCTTTTCTCATGAATCATTATCAAGACAACTATTATGAATATTTAAGCTCAATCAGCTTTTCAACCTGAAATAATATTTTCATACACAGAAGTGCAAACATTATAGGCGGCTGTGACTTGAAAATCACATTAAAACAAAACAAAAATGTTTAAATGGATTTTTTTGCTTTTCATTTATATATTATTAACTTTCCGTAGGTTAAGTTATAGTAATTGCAAAAAAATCGAAAATGAAATTTCTTATATATTTTTACGTTTCAAAAGATTTCTGAATATTTTGGCATACTTTAGAAAAAATGGATGTATGTGTGTGTGTGTGTATGTATCTGTGTGTGTGTGTGCGGATACAATTTTCGTCGACGATTTCGGGAACACCGACTAACCGATTTGAATGATTCAAAAAACATTTACTTGTATTGACAATATGACTTGTATTGAAAACTGAATACATTTTTGGAAGGCAGGTCCATCGGTTATGGACTCTTAATGAAAATAAGTTAAAAATGTCATTTGATGGTCAAAAATGTTTATTTTATATATGTACATCAAATTATCGGATATTTTATAGAGATTTTAATAATGTGTACACATTTTGTGTAATTTTTTTTGGGTTCCGTACCAAGATTACAGGTACGGGAAGTTCCAGCAATTTGGCTTAGGGCACGATGCCATGCTCCCCACTAGTTAGATTTATGATTACTCATTTTTGTTCTAATTTTTTGGATATAAAACAAAAATTCGGCCCATCGAGGTTTAAACATAAATTTTGTTATGAAACAGTATCTTATGTAAGTCCGTTACAAGTGAGCTTTACAAAAACTATAATTTTTTTGCTCTAAATATGTAAGAAATTTGTTAAAATAAAGAAATAATAATATAAAACAACTATGTGTAACGACAAACATTAAAATAATTCAACACTGACATTATTGAAAACTTTAATGATTTTTACACCCAACCACCTTTGACATACGCACAATATGTTATGATAATCGATAAGACACTGAAACCTATTATCATATTAAGTTTCTTTAAAATTGTAAAAAAAACATCAGCAATTAATTACGAAGAGATGCTTCTAAATACCTTTATGAAATTTAATCATCGCGATTCTCAACTTATATCTTTCGAACAGTTTTTTAATTTTTTCAATTGGTGCAGGATTATTAGCACAATGGTGCCTGAGTCTAAAGAAAATTGTTTTATTTATCTGCTAATTATTAAGAAACATCTCCGTCGATTGTGGCGCAAACTAATCAACACTATTATTTGTCCAGTTTCATCAAATGAAATAAAGATTCATTTCGCACAACAACTTTATTCTATTCGGTTAACTATTATAATGCGTTAAACATTAGCGTACTTCCGACTTCTCCTGTAATGTGATACCTTCCTGCAACATTTGTGGTAATTAAGTCCCGTGCGAAATGACCCTTATGTGTCAAGAGAATTCAACTGGACTGACAATGTGAAATTAGATCTGTGGTATATATTTTATATAGCGGATGACGACTCCGGAGCAGTTTTTGCTGGAAATCTACAAGCGCCGCTGGATTTGAATTAAATTTAATTATACAAATTATTGTTTTGAAAGGGCGTGTAGAATTTAATATAAATTTACTAAGGATTAATTTGACATTTGGTAAGTTATTGAATTCAAAACTGGTGATAGATATAAGGGTTTTGAGATGGTTCACTTCGGTTGTATCCAGGAAGATATTATTGTTAAAAAATACGTTATATTATTGAAGTATTTATTGCATTATAACTTTCAAGCAATTGCTATGAAAATCTAACATGAGTATTGCTTCGATCTGTAATTCTTTAGGTTGCAAAACTATTTTTTTTTTATTTTTTGAACACCAATCATAACCTAATAATCTTATAAGCTGTTGTGCTGATTTTGACTAAATACTTGTCAGTTTGATAGATAGCAACCCAAATAGTTGTCACATCTCCATATGATATATTATTATTACAATTTCTGCAATGGGGTGAATATTTTTATTAAAGCAGCAATGCCGAATGAGAGCTATTTTCACTTCGAAACATATTGCTATCTCTATATTTTTGAAGTGAGAATGGTGGCATCGAGTGCCTGACAACCTGCTCGAA
>NW_020537466.1:0-20631 GCF_003426905.1 Ctenocephalides felis
TCGATAGATGTGTGTTTCATACTTATATATATTAAACTCATTTTATCGTCATATTTATATAAAGTATTTTCTGACACTTGCAAAATTTTTCAAAAAATATGTTATTAGGAACAGACGCTCATATTCATATTAATTTCTTTTATCGATAGATGTGTGTTCATACTTATATATATTAAACTCATTTTATCGTCATATTTATATCAAGTATTTTCTGACACTTGCAAAATTTTTCAAAAAAATATGTTATTAGGAGAACAGACGCTCATATTCATATTAATTTCTTTATCGATAGATGTGTGTTCATACTTATATATTTTAAACTCATTTTATTTATCGTCATATTTATATAAAGTATTTTCTGACACTTGCAAAATTTTTCAAAAAATATGTTATTAGGAGAACAGACGCTCATATTCATATTAATTTCTTTATCGATAGATGTGTGTTCATACTTATATATATTAAACTCATTTTTTGTCATATTTATATAAAGTATTTTGACTGACACTTGCAAAATTTTTCAAAAAAATATGTTATTAGGAAACAGACGCTCATATTCATATTAATTTCTTTATCGATAGATGTGTGTTCATACTTATATATATTAAACTCATTTTATCGTCATATTTATAAAGTATTTTCTGACACTTGCAAAATTTTTCAAAAATATGTTATTAGGAGACAGACGCTCATATTCATATTAATTTCTTTATCGATAGATGTGTGTTTCATACTTATATATATTAAACTCATTTTTTGTCATATTTATATAAAGTATTTTCTGACACTTGCAAATTTTTCAAAAAAATATGTTATGAGAACAGACGCTCATATTCATATTAATTTCTTTATCGATAGATGTGTGTTCATACTTTCTATATATTAAACTCATTTTAATCGTCATATTTATATAAAGTATTTTCTGACACTTGCAAAATTTTTCAAAAAATATGTTTTAGGAGAACAGACGCTCATATTCATATTAATTTCTTTATCGATAGATGTGTGTTCATACTTATATATATTAAACTCATTTTATCGTCATATTTATAAAGTATTTTCTGACTTGCAAAATTTTTCAAAAAAATATGTTATTAGGAGAACAGACGCTCATATTCATATTAATTTCTTTATCGATAGATGTGTGTTCATACTTATATATATTAACTCATTTTTTGTCATATTTATATGAAGTATTTTCTGACACTTGCAAAATTTTTCAAAAAAATATGTTATTAGGATAAACAGACGCTCATATTCATATTAATTTCTTTATCGATAGATGTGTGTTCATACTTATATATATTAACTCATTTTATACGTCATATTTATATAATTATTTTCTGACACTTGCAAAATTTTTCAAAAAATATGTATTAGAACAGACGCTCATATTCATATTAATTTCTTTATCGATAGATGTGTGTTCATACTATATATATTAAACTCATTTTTTGTCATATTTATATAAGTATTTTCTGACACTTGCAAAATTTTTCAAAAAAATGTTATTAGGAGAACAGACGCTCATATTCATATTAATTTCTTTATCGATAGATGTGTGTTCATACTTATATATATTAAACTCATTTTATTCGTCATATTTTATATAAGTATTTTCTGACACTTGCAAAATTTTTCAAAAAAAGTAATGTGTATTAGGAGAACAGACGCTCATATTTCATATTAATTCTTTATCGATAGAATGGTGTTTTCATACTTATATATATAAACTCATTTTCGTCATTATATAATTAAAAAGTTATTTTTCTGACACTTGCAAAATTTTTCAAAAAAATATGTTATTAGGAGAACAGACGCTCATATTCATATTAATTTCTTTATCGATAGATGTGTGTTCATACTTATATATATTAAACTCATTTTATCGTCATATTTATATAAAGTATTTTCTGACACTTGCAAAATTTTTCAAAAAAATATGTTATTAGGAGAACAGACGCTCATATCATATTAATTCTTATCGATAGATGTGTGTTCATACTTATATATATTTAACTCATTTTTTGTCATATTTATATAAAGTATTTTCTGACACTTGCAAAATTTTTCAAAAAAATATGTTATTAGGAGAACAGACGCTCATATTCATATTAATTTCTTTATCGATAGATGTGTGTTCATACTTATATATTAAACTCATTTTATCGTCATATTTATATAAAGTTTTTCTGACACTTGCAAAATTTTTTCAAAAAATATGTTATTTTAGGAGAACAGACGCTCATATTCATATTAATTTTTTATCGATAGATGTGTGTTCATACTTATATATATTAAACTCATTTTATCGTCATATTTATATAAAGTATTTTCTGACACTTGCAAAATTTTTCAAAAAATATGTTATTAGGAGAACAGACGGTCATATTCATATTAATTTCTTTATCGATAGATGTGTGTTCATACTTATATATATTAAACTCATTTTATCGTCATATTTATATAAAGTATTTTCTGACACTTGCAAAATTTTTCAAAAAAATATGTTATTAGGAGAACAGACGCTCATATTCATATTAATTTCTTTATCGATAGATGTGTGTTCATACTTATATATATTAAACTCATTTTATCGTCATATTTATATAAAGTATTTTCTGACACTTGCAAAATTTTTCAAAAAAATATGTTATTAGGAGAACAGACGCTCATATTCATATTAATTTCTTTATCGATAGATGTGTGTTCATACTTATATATATTAAACTCATTTTATTGTCATATTTATATAAAGTATTTTCTGACACTTGCAAAATTTTTCAAAAAAATATGTTATTAGGAGAACAGACGCTCATATTCATATTAATTTCTTTATCGATAGATGTGTGTTCATACTTATATATATTAAACTCATTTTATCGTCATATTTATATAAAGTATTTTCTGACACTTGCAAATTTTTCAAAAAAATATGTTATTAGGAGAACAGACGCTCATATTCATATTAATTTCTTTATCGATAGATGTGTGTTCATACTTATATATATTAAACTCATTTTATCGTCATATTTATATAAAGTATTTTCTGACACTTGCAAAATTTTTCAAAAAAATATGTTATTAGGAGAACAGACGCTCATATTCATATTAATTTCTTTATCGATAGATGTGTGTTCATACTTATATATATTAAACTCATTTTATCGTCATATTTATATAAAGTATTTTCTGACACTTGCAAAATTTTTCAAAAAAATATGTTATTAGGAGAACAGACGCTCATATTCATATTAATTTCTTTATCGATAGATGTGTGTTCATACTTATATATATTAAACTCATTTTTGTCATATTTATATGAAGTATTTTCTGACACTTGCAAATTTTTCAAAAAATATGTTATTAGGAGAACAGACGCTCATATTCATATTAATTTCTTTATCGATAGATGTGTGTTCATACTTATATATATTAAACTCATTTTATCGTCATATTTATATAAAGTATTTTCTGACACTTGCAAAATTTTTCAAAAAAATATGTTATTAGGAGAACAGACGCTCATATTCATATTAATTTCTTTATCGATAGATGTGTGTTCATACTTATATATATTAAACTCATTTTTTGTCATATTTATATGAAGTATTTTCTGACACTTGCAAAATTTTTCAAAAAAATATGTTATTAGGAGAACAGACGCTCATATTCATATTAATTTCTTTATCGATAGATGTGTGTTCATACTTATATATATTAAACTCATTTTTGTCATATTTATATGAAGTATTTTCTGACACTTGCAAAATTTTTCAAAAAAATGTTATTAGGAGAACAGACGCTCATATTCATATTAATTTCTTTATCGATAGATGTGTGTTCATACTTATATATATTAAACTCATTTTATCGTCATATTTATATAAAGTATTTTCTGACACTTGCAAAATTTTTCAAAAAAATATGTTATTAGGAGAACAGACGCTCATATTCATATTAATTTCTTTATCGATAGATGTGTGTTCATACTTATATATATTAAACTCATTTTTTGTCATATTTATATGAAGTATTTTCTGACACTTGCAAAATTTTTCAAAAAAATATGTTATTAGGAGAACAGACGCTCATATTCATATTAATTTCTTTATCGATAGATGTGTGTTCATACTTATATATATTAAACTCATTTTATCGTCATATTTATATAAAGTATTTTCTGACACTTGCAAAATTTTTCAAAAAAATATGTTATTAGGAGAACAGACGCTCATATTCATATTAATTTCTTTATCGATAGATGTGTGTTCATACTTATATATATTAAACTCATTTTTTGTCATATTTATATGAAGTATTTTCTGACACTTGCAAAATTTTTCAAAAAAATATGTTATTGGGAGAACAGACGCTCATATTCATATTAATTTCTTTATCGATAGATGTGTGTTCATACTTATATATATTAAACTCATTTTTTGTCATATTTATATGAAGTATTTTCTGACACTTGCAAAATTTTTCAATCCTATTATCGTTATATATAATCTTTTGTTAGATTTGTATAGCTTTATATATTTTTTTATTTTATTATTAATTCTATAGTTTTTATATAATTAATTTATATAGTTAATTTGAAATCAATTATCGATATTACATATCATAATAATAATAATAACTAAATATATTTCATTGAATATATATGTGTACATAATATTTCTCATTTCGGATTTTTACCCGTAGGTATATCATCCTTCATATTTGTTCTATCAATACAATAATAAGTATTTCAGATATACAAGTTGTGACATAATTCTGTGACAAAAAAGAGGAAAGAAAAATTATTCCCCAAAAAAAAATCACTCAGCACTATTTATAATAACAAATAATAACTCAAAATGGAGAAAAACAAAATAAAAGATTTATTCACTTTATGGGAGAATATTTGCGTCGAGCCAAGTTTCATTTACCGCTATGGGTCAATCAGTATATATTTTGGCATGGCGTGATTGCCATACCAAATATCGTCTCTTGTGTATTGGCCGAGGCCCGCGATGTTAACATTAGGATGATCCCCACATTTTAGATAAAAATTCTCAGTGAGCTTTTTTATAAAGTCTATTATGGTCGGTAAGTCAGTCTGTTTGTGTATGTATTTTGAAGAGTAGTAATGTCTAGTCAGTGGGTTCCTTATTTTGTTGAGTACGAGTCGTAGTGTCTTATTTTGTAATGTCTGTAGTTTTCGTAAGTTAGTCTTAGTCGTCGCGTTCCATGCCGGAGCGGCGTATGTCAGTATCGGTCTTATTAGTGTCAAGTAAAGTGTTCGCTTGTTCTTCACGCTTAGCGGGCTGTTCTGGTTCAAGAGAGGTCTCAGTAGATTCAACATCCCGTAAGCCTGTCCAATTTTTGTATTAATATGTTTTGTGAAGCTGAGTCTATGGTCCAGGGTCACACCAAGGTATTTGACATCCTTCGACCACTCAACTTCACAGTCCAATACTTTAATTTTGTCCAAGTCAGTCAGTCTAGTCATGGCATTTTGGCTCTTTGTAAATAAAATTGCCTCCGTCTTTTGCGGATTGATTTTAATCTGCCATTTGTCAGTATATTTCATCAGCTTGTCTATGTGTGTCTGTATCTTTGTAGTCAGTAGCGTCGGTGATCGTGATGATTTGTATATGGCAGTGTCGTCAGCAAACGTCAGTAACGTTGTGTCGGCGTCAGTGGGTATGTCGTGAATGTAGACGTTAAACAAGGATGGTCCCAGGATCGAGCCCTGCGGTACTCCCGCCGTCACTTGTTTAACCGTCGAAAGTCCGTTGTCTACTTGTACAGTGAAGTTACGGTCTGAAAGGTATGAGTGTAAAGTTCTCGTTATGTACGGTGGAAAGTTGAGTTGGATAAGTTTATGTACAAGTCCGTCCATCCAGATGGTGTCAAATGCCTTCTCAAAGTCGAGTAACACCAATCCGGTATGGTTTCGTCTGTTGAAGTTGAGTACTGTATTTTCTATGAGTTTTGTCAGTGGGTGTAGTGTAGAGTGTCGTTCTTTGAATCCGTATTGTGTGTCAGGTATAATTTTGTTGTGTCTTATGTGTTTGTTAAGTCTTTTGAGTAGTACCTTTTCGGCTACCTTACTCATTGTGTTGAGGAGGCTGATCGGTCTGTAGTTCTGTGGCATGTCTGGCTGTTTCCTTGGCTTCACTATTGGAAATATGATGGAGGTTTTCCAAGAAGCAGGAAAGCAGCCTTTTGTCATTAGTCTATTTATTATGCGCGTAAGTAAAATGTAGGCGTTCGTCGGCAGTTGTTTAAGTATTATGTTTTGTAGTCCGTCCGGTCCTGGTGCTTTTCTGTTCGGTAATTTTTTAACTATTGTCTTTATTTCGGAAACTGTGGCAGGGTCTATTCGTAAGTCTTTGTCTCTGTGGAGGTCAGTGAAGTCTTGAATTGTCTCGTGTACGTCTTGTTTCAGGTCTGCGTTTGACATATTGGCATTTTGTTTATGTATGTTTTCAAAGTTTTTTGCCAATATTTCCGCCTTGTCTGCTGGTGTCGTTGCGTAATTATTGTCAGTTAATTTGAGTGGAGGTATGGATGTTGGTTTTTGCGTCAGTCTTTTTGCTGTCTGCCAAATTTTGTGTGGGTCAGTATTTATGTTCTCGAGTCTTTTGGTCCAAGTGCTGTTTCGGTGGTCACGTATTTCGTTGGAAATAATTTTTGTCAGTCTGTTAACATGTTCCTTGAGTAGTCTGTCACCGGTACGTTGCCACAGTTTCTTTGTATGATTTTTAAGTTGTATTTTCAATAAAATGTGTTCTGGCAAGTCGTTGGCTGGTGTTGTTCTTGAGTCTAGTGTCGGTATAGTCTGTTGTACGGCGTCTGTGATTGTCAGTGTAAGGTGTGTTACAGCCTCCTCAATGTCAGTGTTGGTATCGATTGGCATAGTGTGTCGTGTGTTGTCTGTGATGATGTCTCTGAAAATTGGCCAGTTGGCTCTGGTGTAATCTAAAAATTTGCGTTTGGGAGTCTGGTCGACGTCTAGTCTGTCTGAAATGGTCATGAAAACTGGATTATGGTCGGAGTTGAAAAGTGTTCTTGTTATGGGTTCGGATGTTACGTGTAGATTTTTTGTCAATGCCAAATCGATCGTACTGTGGTGGTGCGTCTGTACGGTGGCGTATCTGGTCGGCGTGTCAGGATAATGTAGTTGTGCGTCTGTGGTGTTGTGTTCGGTCAGGTATTCGTAAAGTCTGTTTCCGTTCGCGTTGTTGAAGTTACAGTTCCAAGATGTGTGTTGTGCGTTAAAGTCTCCTGCCATAAGTACAAATCTGTTCGAGTCCAGTAGTCTTTGTAAGTCCGTATGTTCTAGTCTGCTTGCCGGGATGTAAATCGATATTATGGTTACTTTTTGACCTCTCTTGTATACATTAATAGCTGTTATTTCAGAACTGCCCGCTGTCAGGTTTGGCACTTGCTCGTGTCTGATGTTAGACTTAATCAAAATCGCAGTGCCGCCCCATCCGCGTGCGTCCGTCTGTCTGTCGTTTCTGTAAACTTTGTAATTGTTTATATAGAGTCTGTCCGTAGGTTTGAAGTGTGTCTCGTTAATCAGTACTATGTCCAGATCGTATTTTGTTATCGTCTGTCTCAGTTCGTCAATGTTGTTTTTAAGTCCATTAGAATTGAAATGCATTATTTGTAAGTCTTGCGATTGGTTTATGGTGATGATGTAAGAAAGTTCAAAATTGTTGTGTATTTGTCGTTATAAGTCATGTTTGTGTTTAGTGTTTTTGTCAGTTTGTATAGCTCACTGAAAATTTGCTTTACCTGGGGATCCGCAAATAGCTTCCTGATCTCGCCCATAGCAGTAAAGAGTCCTTCCGGAGTGTTGAGATCTGGATCTGGCTGGTTGGTTGTAAACTCGACCGTTGATGGTGTTGGCCGGATCGGTGCTGGTCTTGGTGATGGTGAAGGCCAGGCCGGTGATAGTGTGGACTGGAGCGGAGGTCGGTATGATGTCCGTGGGACAGGGAGTTGAGGATAATCAGGTTTGAAGTTAGGGCCGGTGTTTGTCGGATTTAGAGCTGACGAGAAACTTCTTGTCAGTGGCATTGGTGTTGGAGCTGGCGCATATACTTTTCTTCTCTTGAGAGTATCGTTTTCCTTCTTCTCAATGAAATTAAGGAGTGCGGAGCACTGAGAATAGTTCGCCGGGTGTTCTTTCTTACAATTGACACACATCGGTGCCTCGGTTAGTAGTTTCTTGCACGCACCTGGCGCGTGCATCTCGAGGCACTTTATACACCTGTACTTCATATCGCAGGTGTACGATGTGTGTCCAAAATTCAAACAGTTGTGACACTGTAGAGCCCTATTTTGTGACCTGTATGTCTCCCAAGAGAAGATGTGCCCTCCAATGTTACTAATTTGCTTCAGCTCCGACATGTCTTGATCTTTCTCCAGAGAGACAATGTATATGGGCAGCTTATGTTGGCTGCCATCCGATAACTTTCGTTTGATCTGTATCACTTGTCTGACTTTAATTCCTTTCAATAAGAGGTCTTTGCAAACTTCAGCTTCGGGTATCGAAGGATGAAGTCCAGTCATTGTAATTTTCTTCGGCAAATCTTTTCTCATCGAGTATGTGTAGAATTGGTAATGGCATTCTCTCAATACCTTTTTAACTTGCTCGTGTTCCTGGATTGTATCTGTAAAAATTTTGTGTAATTGCGTGTTGAAAAACTGATATCTAAATTGGATCTTAGTTGTGTCTCTGATGTACTTTATTGTTTTCAATTCTAAGTTTGCCTTGATGATGATGGGTGGTATTTTCTCAGGTGTTTTGCTTAACTTGTTCGGTGATTCTCGATTGCCAGACTCGGATGGCTGCTGTCCAACATTTCCCTCTGGTTCCTTCTTCTTAGCTCTCTTTCTCCGTGACACTTTTCTATATTCGTTCAACTCCCTGTCTGTATCCATGTCCGATCGGTCCGATAGTGCATTGAATTTGTTTTTGAGGGCACCGCTGGTCTGCACCTCCATGCTCATTTTGATCTTCTTCCCAGGCTTCTGCCTGGGAATATCCTTGGGCTCTTCAATATACTCGGCACTGATTTTAAGAAAATAAATCAAAAGTACTTAAAACAAATAAATTTAGAAAAATCACTTTCTAAAATGCGCTTATCCTCTAACCATTACCAACACCGACCCAGTGTTTGGAAAGAGGAGTCAGCAAAGGCACGTTCACCTTTAAAATTTAGAACACTGAACAAGGTGTATATTACCTTGTAAGTATTAAGCCCGGTGCCTTTAAAAAGGCAAGATTTAGAATCAATTCCGGACTTATTACTTATTTCACAAAATCTATTGACACTTCACTGAAAAACAAATGACAAATAAAACAATTGCATATTACATATCAATATATTTATATATATTTATATATATATATATATATATATTTAACATGCAATATATGCACATTTTTAAATTTATTATTATATGATGGTTTTTTATGGGGCCGATCCCGGCGGTACTGCAATACCGGGCCAACCCGCGGCGGAAGCGGAGCAAGCCCCTGACATTCCGCCAATTTCCAAAAATCAGTTTAATATACTGGATCTGCTATGCAGATACTATCAGATATTAAGCTGATAAGAACAGATGTTTCTTTTTAGATAATGCTGATGATATAGTGTAGGCCATTTGCAAATCTTAAAGAATTTTGATGTATCGCTGTGTATGTCAGACCAAGTATATAACTAGTACAATACGCGGACTGACATATAGCGAGCATATATCTGGAAGAGGAAATTACAATTTTATTGATATATAATAAAACACTACGGGCCAGCTATTAGCTGGTAGTGTGTATACATTTATTCAGCATTTTTAAATCATAGAAAATTATGCCGTTAACATGTTAACGGCATGTAACATATAGTATTCATAACATCAAAAAGTATATAAATTATTTGAGCAATAGCTTAGATATTCTTCAGTCTTGGTCCTTATTCAGCCATGGTGCTGGGTAGAATGTTTCGCTGAGGTTATAATATTGTCATTCAACAGTTTTCTCGTCCCTCCTCAGCCGTGGTATTGTCTGCTTCCTGTGATGTGTTCGACATACATGTCACGGGACCATTTGATAGTGTCGGACACCATCAGGCGCTTCATTAGCACAGAGTAGCGGCGGCCTATTCCTAAGGCTATTAGGGTTTCGACGTTACTTTTGTCGTATCCCCCGAGTGATCCCATGACGAATACCAGGATTTTGGTGGTTAGGCCTTGAGTATGTAAATGATTGGACAGGGCACTATATTTCTTGATTTTTTCAGCTCTTGCAGTAACGAATGCTTGAGGCCGGTTCTCGAACGCCACCGTCACATCCATAATTAAGGCGATTTTCTGCGTTTCGTCTATAATGACTACGTCGGGTCTCTCTGCTCCAGAATATCCCGGGATCTGCTGATTGATAAATGTTCTGGATCCGGTGGCACCTTCATTGCTTTTGTCAGTCGGTTTAGAATCGCGTTATGTCTTTTCGTCATGGTGACAAACTGTGGACGACAGTGGTTCAGCACGTGCGGCAGCGTCTCGTTCTGGTGGCCGCATCGTCTGCACCGTTTGTCGTTCTGACCGAATCTTCGGCACCCGTCAACGGCAGTACGTTCAGACGGGTCTATGTATGAAACGCCAGTCGGCGAATCTTGTAAAACTGCCATCTCTAATAAGTGGTTGGAGACAGAATTGGCCGATGTCACTTCCATTGCCTTTCCCTGGTCGGTTTAAGTATAAGTTGTTGTTGCGGAAGTGATTCCGCGCCGCCGTTCTTAGTGCGCTTTCTGAATTCTTGTCTCTCAACGCGCTTGTTGTGCCACTTGCAGTGAGTCCATTCGAGAGAGGAAGTTGATTTTGCCCTTTAGGCGTCTGGCGGCTGCTCTGAGTCTCGTCCATGTTGAACTAATGTCGTTGCTCGGTTTTTGCCACCAATCCTTCGTCAGATCCGTTGATGTAGTCAACGAGTTCATTCGGCGTGGCCTCTCTGATCGTTTTCTTCCGAAAAACCTCCTTCAGCGCTGCCCAGACTTGCTTCTGCGACGCTGTCATCGTTGGACGTGAGCAGTCTGTGCGCATGGACGACCTGTCCGATGTCTGCCAAGAAAGAGGTTGGTAGCAGGTTGAAGCCTCCCTCTTTGTAGGCGAGAGATAGGATCTCAGCGCTGGCTCGCTTGGCAGATTGGCCCACTTCTTGGCGTAAGTCTTCACCTCCCGGTCGTATATCCATAGTAGTTTTTTTTCGTGGTTTTACCGTCCGGAGGTGAAATTGTAATTGCGGCATGATGAACGTGTTTAAGGCGTCCACCTTTTCCAGGGGGCTAGTAACGAATTGTTCAGTTGCTCCGCATGCCTCCTCATCGCCTGATGACTTCGTCGGCCGAACTGAAACTCTGAAAAACCCGTTGGATGCCTAGATATTCATAAGATTGGTCCATGTCCAAGGTTTTTCATAGTTTCTCCATTCAGGCTGAAGGTTGTAGTAATAGCTCGGTGTTGTTTGCCGTCCACATGCAACGTGGCGCATTTTCTGGTGTTGAACTGCAGTCCGCTTTTTGAAACCGTAGCTGTAGTGTCCATAAGTTTCTGCAGTCCTTCTGCGCTATCAGCCATCAGCATAAGATCATCGGCATACGCCAGCACGTTATTGATGGTGCCGTTTGCATATAGTTTTCTGGCGTGTTTCGGATGGCTCGTAGCAGCGGTTCAATGGCCATGTTGAATGTTATAGGAGACAGCGGAAATCCCTGTTTCACTCCCGCTTCTACTGGAACGTCCTCCGTTGATCCCTGGACGCTTCTGATTCTTCGTCGTGCATCCGCTATAAAATCTTTCTATCAGGGAAATGCTCTCGCTGCCCCAGTCCCGCCCAGCGCATTGCGTTAAAGATTGTTTTTATGTGGGATCGAACCGAAAGCATTTTTTAGGTCCAGCCATGCGACCGCGATTTCTTTTCGTCTTCTTCTGGCATCCTGAATTGAAGATTGCAGCGTGTAGTTATGTTCGCTGCAACCTTCAAATGGCATGAAACCTTTTTGTGCGTTTGAGATGCGGATTTTCTTTGCACCATTTGCCCAGGCGATCTGCCAGAACCGAGGCGTATAGCTTTCCAATTGTATTCGACAGGGCGATAGGCCTCCAGCTCGTGACCTCATCCAAGTCGCCTTTCTTCGGAATTAAGATGGTCTCCGACACTTGCCACGAGCGTGGTACATACTTCAGTTTGTGTGTTTGGTTAAATATTGCCGCTAATATATGCGAGCCAGGGTCGCATTTTTTCCATAGCCAGTATCTGATGCCATCGGGACCCGGTGCCGTATTTTTGCATTTAAGCGCACGGGCCCAGATCTCTTCTGCTGTGAAATCTTTAGTAAGAGGATTATTGTTCCCATCTCCTACCGGTGTTATTGGAGGTATAATTTCTGGCATGGCTTCTGATGGTTCCGGATCTGGTTGTCTTCGGTAGACGGCCTTGAAGTATGCGTGGAGAAATTCGGGTTCAAAGTGACAATAAGCTCTTTCGTTATTTCCCGTTATTTCCCTAAACGCCCTTTTTCTATCTCGTCTGTATAGTTTTTGTATGCGGGCAGCAGCGGCGGGGTCGAAGGTCATATCCGTATTCCTCTACGACGTCGTCTTTGGTCGGTATTGGGTCGGTATCTGCGACCAGACTCGTTTCGGGGTTCAGCGCTTTCATTCGGCTTGATTGAATTCGATATGTCTTCGATTCTTTATCCAGGTCGGCCGGTGTTGCAGTAGCCTGAATCCTCCGGCAGGCCTCGACTTGGAATTCCGTCATTTTTGGAGTGACCAGTGTGGGCGTCGGGATGGTTCCTTCGTTTCTTGTTTGTTGGCGGACGCCCTCTTCTCGCGATGGAGTCTCGCTTGGCCGAGTGTTGATTTCTTCTACTATTGCTCTTATATCACGCAGGCGTTCCGCAATTTCCCTCTCCATTTCGTTTGCTGTTACCGTTTCATTCTCGTTGGAAATCACCTCAATCGGGGGTGCTGTCTCGTCATTTGTTTCGGATGTATTTCTCAGTTGCTACTCTTCTCGCTATTAAGCTAGGCCACATTGGAATTTCATCGTCTACTATTCCGGGTAGTAATGCTGGCGGTTCCAGCTCCGGTGGCATCTCTGCTGTGGTAGGCAATTGGCTTCCGCTTGTCCTAGTTGTGGTGACTTCTATTGGGCTGGGCCACAGCGGAATATTTTTGCCGGTTTCCTCGTGCAGTTGTCCTGGTGGATTGAGTTCTGATGAAATCTCAACCGTGGTGGATTCTCGTCCTCCGCTTGATTTGCCTCTTCTCGCTGTTAAATTAGGCCGCGTCGGGATTTCATTGTTTAATGTTCCGGGTAGCAAAACTGGTGTTTTCGGCTCCGGTGGCGTCTCTGAAATGGTGGGCAGCTTTTTCCCGCTCGTTCTATTTGTGATTATTTCCATTGGACTGGGCCACAGCGTAATATTGTCGCCCGTTTCTTCGCGTAATAGTCCTGGCGGATTAGGTTTTGGTGATGATATTTCAGCTGCGGTGAATTCCGGGCTTCCGCCTGTTGTGTCTAAAGTCGCGCTTTTCGTTCTCCAAATAACCCTACCACCCTTCTGACTTTGGTCTGATGGAGGCACACTCGCGGCTCTAGTTCTTGATCTTGTCATAATTTGAGAGCTAGAGGCTGGAGGGGGGGTTATATTCCTGGTCGTTAATGTGGTTACTGCAGTTTTAGGTCTCGTTTTGGTGATCGAAGCAGGTCTGCTGGTCCCAGCCTGAATATTTGGGTCAACTGCAGAAACGGACTTTGGTGGAGTGCTGGGTGTTGGCTTGGTTGGTTTATTATGTTTTGTCATATTGGCCTTTTTCCCGCGGCCTTCACATTCATGAGGTGGCCCCTAAATGCGTTTAACGATGTTGGTAAGTTGCATAGCGAGCATTTGTATTTGAGCACAGCATGGTGCTCTATCCTCAAATGCATCATAAGTTTACTCTTCTGGGTGTATGCTTTCCTGCATTTTGGGCAATGTGCTTTGTCATCTTTCAATGGTAGGTCCAGGTAGACGACCTCAGACTCTGCAAAAGTATTATTTTCTGTGCTGAGCGAAAGTCTGAGGTCGTAGTCCCAAGGCTTTGCAGGCCTGCGTCCGGGTAAGCTTCTTTGGGAGCTCATGTAGTATCTGCTTTCTTATTTGGGGCAAGTTTTCTCATGACATTTCATGCATATCACCATTTATTCATTTGTTCATTCATATTGGTTTATATTGGTTTTGGGCAAAAAGGAAAGAGAAAAAAAAAAAAAAAAAAAAAAAAAAAAAAAAAAAAAAAAAAAAAATAAAAAGAAGATAAAGAATAAAGTAATAAGATAATAATAAGAATAATATATATAATAATAAGATAATAATATAATAATAATAATAAAAATAATAATAATAATAATAATGATAATAATATAATAATAATAATAATAATAATAGTAAAATAATAATATAATAAAAAATCAATAAAATAATAAATTAAAAAGTAAAATGGGCCAAAATAATTTATATATAGGACATAAATATAAGTATAAAAAGCAAAAATAGATATAAAAAAAAAATGCGAAAAGTAAATCAATAATTATAAGAGAGGAAAAAAAATGCAATAACGTATAACATAGTAATAATATAAAACATGTCATGTATTTATTGTAGACAGCGAACGCGTATGTCGCTGTGTCGACAGCGTGCCTCGCCTGTTGATACACACGCCCAGTGGAGCGCATGTCAAAGTGTGAGAATCAATTTATGGCAATTGTGAAAAGTTGTGTAACGCGAAATAAAGTTTAGGGTTAATGATGATGTAATTAAAGGTTGGAATCATAATTATAACTGTGATATATTACGTTTGAATTTAGTTGGGCGACAAATTTAGATAGATGTATATATATCTATGAAACAATAATCGATTTGGGTTCGTGTCTCACCGTTTAATGTTCCGCGGAGACGGGCTTCAGCTAAGGCGCGTCAGTCGCGTGATCGGTACACTCCGCGACAGAATGTATCGAAAATTTTGAACGATTGATATAATAGTATACGAAAATATAACTGAATTGCGAATGGATTTTGGTAGAAATATATTATAATTTGATATGATGGAGTAGTTGGTGGTAATGGCAAACTTTGTGTAATGCAGCTATATGTAGGTATATTATTTATGTCTACAAGTATGCATTCACCGATCGGCAGAAAAGTAATTTAATAATATAAATGTAGGCTTAATATTATTATTTTAAGCGTTTATATTAAGGTAAACAGAGAAAGTGTATGGCAAAAGTAAAAAACACGACTATAAGTATAATTATAATTCTGGATATAATGCGAGTAAGAATAGTTAGTTAGTTTTTAGTTTCAAATTTAAATAAAGAAAAATGTATTGAATTTACAGTAACAATATAATTGCATTTACAACGATATGGTTGTCAATGCAAAATGTATATCGTAATAGTAATTTGAGTATGTAATGAATATTTATTGTTTTATATATAGCGCGAAATTATAATTATAGTCGCGCGACTAAATACACATAATTATAATAAGAGAAGAATAAAGGTTTGAGAATTCTCGAACAGTAATTATGCGCGAGACGCGCAACGTTGTTAATTTTTGTATCGCGTATTTTACCGATCAGCGAAACGCATCTATGCATCCACCGTTATACGTATATGCGACGCGCGAGCTGCAATCACACATACAATCAAACCGTCAGCACACACGTCCACCCGCATACACGCGCGATCTACAAACCAACATACGTGCGTACACACACACAAACACACATGCACACACACACATATTACGTACTTATACTATGTCATAATGAGAAAACTTACCCGTATGATTTACTCGCGAATGGAACACATCACAGTTTTAGAATAAGTCAAATATTTATTTTAAGTTAGCGAAAGCCTTTTGGAAGCGCTGGCAAATCGTCGGAAGCGGAGCAGGCCCCTGACAAATAAAATTTATCCAAAAATCACTTAAAACACTTTATATCGCGAAATTTATTAAGCAGATAAGAACAGATACTACACTTTGATCTTAGCCATTCGGCCGAGAAGCGATAAATTTGCGGACAAATACTATTTTTAAATTCTACAATATAAACAAAATATTCCCAACTATTTCAACGATTCATTTTTCATCTATTTTATCAACTCTCGCGTCCATTCCCTAACTATTCTTCACCCCCCAAAGTTCTATGAGCGAA
The DNA here is from genome assembly GCF_003426905.1 of Ctenocephalides felis. Lineage (NCBI taxonomy): Eukaryota > Metazoa > Arthropoda > Insecta > Siphonaptera > Pulicidae > Ctenocephalides > Ctenocephalides felis. The sequence goes on from NW_020537466.1 coordinate 16,264, forward strand.
TGTTCTAATATGGCTGTTAACTCTACTGTCGTTATAAGCCTTTTCTCACATTTGTAAAATTTTACAAAATAATTTATATAAAGTATTTTCTGACACTTGCAAAATTTTTCAAAAAATATGTTATTAGGAGAACAGACGGTCATATTCATATTAATTTCTTTATCGATAGATGTGTGTTCATACTTATATATATTAAACTCATTTTTTGTCATATTTATATGAAGTATTTTCTGACACTTGCAAAATTTTTCAAAAAAATATGTTATTAGGAGAACAGACGCTCATATTCATATTAATTTCTTTATCGATAGATGTGTGTTCATACTTATATATATTAAACTCATTTTATTGTCATATTTATATAAAGTATTTTCTGACACTTGCAAAATTTTTCAAAAAAATATGTTATTAGGAGAACAGACGCTCATATTCATATCAATTTCTTTATCGATAGATGTGTGTTCATACTTATATATATTAAACTCATTTTATCGTCATATTTATATGAAGTATTTTCTGACACTTGCAAAATTTTTCAAAAAAATATGTTATTAGGAGAACAGACGCTCATATTCATATTAATTTCTTTATCGATAGATGTGTGTTCATACTTATATATATTAAACTCATTTTTTGTCATATTTATATGAAGTATTTTCTGACACTTGCAAAATTTTTCAAAAAAATATGTTATTAGGAGAACAGACGCTCATATTCATATTAATTTCTTTATCGATAGATGTGTGTTCATACTTATATATATTAAACTCATTTTATCGTCATATTTATATAAAGTATTTTCTGACACTTGCAAAATTTTTCAAAAAAATATGTTATTGGGAGAACAGACGCTCATATTCATATTAATTTCTTTATCGATAGATGTGTGTTCATACTTATATATATAACTCATTTTTTGTCATATTTATATGAAGTATTTCCTGACACTTGCAAAATTTTTCAATCCTATTATCGTTATATATAATCTTTTGTTAGATTTGTATAGCTTTATATATTTTTTTATTTTATTATTAATTCTATAGTTTTTATATAATTAATTTATATAGTTAATTGAAATCAATTATCGATATTACATATCAATATATTTATATATATTTATATATATATATATTTAATATGCAATATATGCACATTTTTAAATTATTATTATATGATGGTTTTTTATGGGCCGATCCCGGCGGTACTGCAATACCGGGCCAACCCGCGGCGGAAGCGGAGCAAGCCCCTGACATTCCGCCAATTTCCAAAAATCAGTTTAATATACTGGATCTGCTATGCAGATACTATCAGATATTAAGCTGATAAGAACAGATAATACATGTATTTAGTAAATAATATTTACAGTGATTCCTAAAGCTATTTTACAAAGAGTATATATGGAAAGTATATCACATTTAAACTAATGATCTTATCTAACGATGTTCTTGAATTGAGAAAATATGTTATTATTATTTATATAGTGATAGCTTAAGATATTTCATGACTTAAGATATTTCATTTATCATAATAGTTGAGTCCAGGTTGGTCCTGTTCCTCATTCCAGTGGTCCTCATTCCAGTGCTGTAGCTGCTGGTGCGGGTCCTGCGTCCTGGTACTGCCTGTGTCCGGTGATGTGTTCCACGTAGATATCTCGGGACCAGCGGATCGTGTCGGAGACCATCAGCCGCTTCATCAGCACTGCATACTTTTTATTGACCTTGAGTGCTGCTAACGCGGTCCAATTGCGGCTGCAATATCCGCCGAGAGATCCGACAATGAAGGCGTCTACTGTAGTCCTAAATCCCTTGGCTCGAAAGTGCTCAGCAAGTGCGGCGTACTTGTCCTTCTTCAGCTGTCTAGTTGTCTGGAAGGCCTCGGTCCGGTTCTCGAAGGGCACCGCTATATCGATTATCGCAGCTGTTTTCTCTCTGTTGTCTATGATAACGATGTCCGGTCTCTCTTGACCGTCGTATTCTGGTATCGGCTGGTTGGCGTATAGGGCTCCGTCCGCTGGTTTCTTTGCCGCCGTAATCAGTCTCTGCACGATGCTGTCGTGTCTCTTTGTAATGGCGTTCAAGTGCGGCTTGCAGTGATTGATGACGTGAGGCAGGGTCTCATCGTGCTGTCCACATCTTCTGCATCGTTTGTCGCCGCTGCCAAATGGACGACTCCCGTTCAGTGGTAAAACGTTGAGCCGCGCTCGATGAATAAATTTCCACTCTGCAAATCTGGTGAAGCCGCCTTGCCTAAGGAAGTGGTTCGATGCAGAGTTTTGTGTCGTTACCCCGAACACTTTTCTTGGTCCGGTTTCCTGAGTAATCTTTCCTTGTAGAACCGTCGTGCAGCTGCTCGTAGGCTCGATTCTGCGTTCTCCCTGCTCACTGGCGCGTTGTCGACGGTTAGCTCGTCCAATCCCAGCTGCAGGTTAATCTTCGGTTTCAGCCTTCGCACTGCCGTCCTGAGCCTCGACCACGTCGTCGTAATGTCATTCGCTGGTTTTCCGAGATCGCCACTTGTTCCGAATTTTATGAATCCGACGATCTCCTCCGTGTTGGGTTCGTGTCCCACACGTTTCCTGACGACGTCTGCTAGCGTGGCTCTGCTGAGTTCTGCCGTGGCCCTGTCCTTTGATGTCAGCAGTCGGTGGGCGTGTACAACCTGTCCTATATCTGCCAACACCGCTGCTGGTAGGATGTTGAATCCGCCTTCTTTGTAACTCAGATATAGGACCTCGGCGCTGGCTCTCTGCGGCAAGTGGGCCCATTTTTTGACGCTCCTCTTCACCTGTTTGTCGAATCTGTGCAGGATTTTCTTGGCCACGTTTCCATTCTTCAGATGAAATTCCACCTGCGGCACGATGAAGGTATTGACTGCGTCGATCTTCTGCCATGGCGCCAGCAGCGACTCGTCTACTCTGGATAGGTGCTGCTGCATCTGCTCTAGTACGTCTTCGCCTGACGAAAAGTAGAAAATCCCGTGGGAACGCCTAAGTGCTCGTACCACTCCTCCTGCGAAAGTGCTCTCAGGTTTTCTGCTCCCAGCTTGAAGGTCGTTCCGATTGCGCTGCGTCGTCGTCCGTCACGTGTAGGGTCGCGCACTTTCTGGCGTTGAATTGCAGCCCGGACCAGGCGGCTATTGTCTTCGTCGTGTTAGCAGTCGTTGAAGTGCCTCTCTGTCGGCTCCAATGATGGCCAGGTCGTCAGCATACGCCAGGACGTTGAACTTCTGGCCCTCCAGTTCGTAGTAGTTGGCCGTCCTGGCTAGCGCGTGCAGCAGTGGTTCCAGCGTGATGTTGAACACGATCGGAGAGAGAGGGCACCCCTGTTTTACACCAGCTCGAACGGGGATCTCGTTGGTTGCTCCGTGCTCGCCGCGAACTCTAGTGTACGATCCCCTGTATAGTCTGCGGATTACGGCGATGGAGTCGGCGTGGAGACCTGTCCATTCCAGGGCGTTAAATATCGCTGCATGCGGAACGGCGCCGAATGCATTCCTCAGATCTAACCATGCTATGGCGGCTTGTTTTTGCTTCCTCCTTGCGTCTTGGATGATTGACTGCAGCGTGAAGTTGTGCTCTGCGCAACCGTCATACTGCATAAAGCCTTTCTGCGACGGCGAGATGCGGTTGTTCTCTATGCACCATTTGGACAGTCTGCTCGCAATCACCGATGCGTAGAGTTCGCCAGTGTATTTGACAGCGCAATGGCCTCCAGTTGTTTATGTCCTTAGGTCTCCTTTTTTCGGAATGAGGATGGTGCTAGACTCGTTCCAGCTCCTCGGCACGTGCTGTAGCTTCCGGACTGCGTTGAAGACAGCAGCACAGATGTGGCCTCCCCGATCGTACGCTTCCATACGCTGTAACGAAGTCCGTCTGGTCCCGGTGCGCTGTTCTTGCTCCGCTGCAGCCGCTGCCATACTTCCTCCGGGGTGAACTCTGCGCTGAGGGGATCGTTCATGGCGACCGGCGCTGGTGTTGGTACCTCAGCTGGGCTTCCTGTGACAGCATGGTTTTTCTCCTTGTAGAGTTCTATGAAGTGGTCCTGTATAGTCTGAATTTGAATTCTGCAGCCTCTGCCTTCGTGTTCCTGTGATCTCTCTATATGCTCTCTTTTTGTCGCTCGGTACAGCTTCTGGATGCGTGTCGCCCTCGTGACGTCCTGCTCGGCATTCGTTGCTCTCGGCCTGCGGTTGAAGTTTATTCCTCTTCTCGGAGCCCGTTCCGGCGGTCTCCTGGTCTTCCGGTTGCAGCCTGCTTACGAGCGCCGATACCTCCCGCTCCAGATCCTCGCTGCAGGTGACCACTTGCAGCCTGAGAGACAAACTATTCTTCACCCCCCAAAGTTCTATGAGCGAATGTTCTAATATGGC
>NW_020537467.1:0-23076 GCF_003426905.1 Ctenocephalides felis
ACCGAGTTACTGTAGAGCATAATGATGTTAGACAATATAGTAGATAGTTTAATTTTGTACAAATTTATCGAATATATAATTCATATTGAACAAATACTTTTAAAGTTATAGCACATATAAATCGTGGGTGCTCTAACTATTAGTATTAGGTGCTTACAAGTTTTCCTACGAAAATTACTTACTACAATTATGTCTGATATTTCACTTGTATTTCACCCAGATATGCCTAACTAAATTATTCCTCGACTGTCAAAAGTCACTTAGTACCAAAATTCCCTTAATTTCTTAATTAAATTTCCACCAAGATCACAATCTCGATATCACATAACACTTATTAAATATTCTGTGTGAGTTTCACTAACGACACATCATTTTCCAGAATTTCCAAATTTCTGGTCGGAGTTTTCTTCATCTTAAATTACTCACTTAGGACATACACGTGTGTGTATTGTTGTGTGGGCACGAGGTAAGATTATTGTATTAAGAGCTTCTTGTAGAAGATGATGAAATTGTTTGGAAGGGACTTAAGAGGATTCGAATTTAATATATATTAGGATGAGAGGGATGGATTTCCTATGGGCGAGTTGCTGATCTAGATTTTCTATGATATAAGATCGATGTAAATATAGAAAATTCGGGACATTTTTTTGGTTTTTGTCAAAGAACTCAGAAATTTCATATGAAAGCTTCCTTTTCTGGTTAGATAGGGTAAAACTAGATAAAATTTACAACTTTTCCTAGGAACACTTTTTGTGTTCCGATATAATAGTTTTGAATAAAACGACTTTGAATTATTTTTGTATTCTGTATTGAATTATTACTTCAAAAAAAATATATATATAAAAATAAACTATATTAAATCTCGAGGTATTTTCCTTTTGAGCCTCTACTCAAACTTAAAAAAAATATTTTTAAACCCTAGAAGTTACAAATAAAAGAATAAAAAGCTTAGAATTATTATATCAGGCTTTAAAAACAATTAAGCATAATTTGGTTCGAAGATTGAAAGTATTTTCTATTTCAGGAAATATTGCGAGTAAACAAAGGACAAGTCTAATAAGTAGCAATTCGATAGACGTTCTAAGTTTTTTTAAATCATATTTCATTAAATAAAAAAACAATTAGAATGTTTAGAATTAATTAAAATTGCTCGGAACAGACAATACCCGAGTTTAGCTTAATAGTTTTTAATACTAAAATTGATATTAACAAGTATGTATCAACATGTATCTAATTTTTTTATTTAAAAAATTAAAAAATTTATTAAAAAAATTATGCAAAAAACGGCGGGAGCAAAGTTGTACAATAATTAAAAATATATTAAATTATCCAGGATACTCATATACATATACATATATACAAGTTATTTAGTAAAAATTAGTGAAAAGTGAATTTGAATTTGGTAAAGAAATTTTTTTTAATTATAGATTTTAATTTTTTTAAATTGTAGATTAATTAATTTTGAACAAATTTGTCGAATAACAAAGTATACAAAATAATTAAAAACATCAAATGTAATATATTTAATTAACAACAACCTCAAGAGTCCGATTAATTTAAACAAAATTTATGTTTTTCTACCAAATTCAAATTCAAATTACGCGCCATTTCACTAACTCCTCCTCCAATTTTTAATACTATTAAATTTTATTTTTCAGAAGTGTTAACACTGTCTTCGGATGCGCGCGCAACCCTTCACCTTTGGAGACTTGGACGACGATGATTTTAATGGACATAGTTTTTGTTTAATAAAATATTAAATTTGGCGTCGAACGTGTTGACTAGATTTTAGACAATAGTCAGTTATTATTTAGTTATTATTCGGAAATCGGACAGAAGTTTTACTGTGACTTTAAGTGCTAGGATTAAGTGGTAATTCGGTGTTGAAAGTGTTGGACAAAAATTGGATTTTAGTTCGGCATTTTTAGTTACAAAAAGTAAAAATGGCGAAGGCTTGGGGTGCAGAATTTTGTTCGAGCACGTGGACAAAGTAAGTTTAATTTTTAATTTATATATTGTAAAAAATAATTTGTATATATATATATATATTTGATTAGTATCCTGGATTATTTATTATATTATTAATTATTGTACAACTTTGCTCCCGCCGCTTTTGTCAAACAAATCGTATTGCAAAAACGGCGGAACGAAAGTTGTACACCAATATGTTAATATATTAATTGGTTGTTATATTAATTTATATATTGTGAAAAATAATTTGTATATATGTATATATATATATTTGAGTATCCAGAATTATTTAATATATTATTAATTATTGTACAACTTTGCTTCCGCCGTTTTTTGCGTACAAATCGTATTGCAAAAACGGCGGAACAAAAGTTGTACGCCTAATTGTTATGTATTATTTGTGCCGTAACTTTTAAACCGTTTGCTAAAGAAAAATGGTCTAAAATTAATTAATCTACAATATTGTCTAACATCATTAAGCCCTACAGCAACTAAAAGTAAAAAGCGAGTAAAAATAAAAATATATCACGTGACACTAAAAAATATATCAAATGTACAACTTTGCCTATGCTGTTTTTGCAGAGGACTTGTATTGTAAAAACGGTGCGAGCAAAGTTGTATTTGAAAGTTACGATTGCTTGATAACATAAATTAATGTACATTGATGTATCGTCATAGTTAATGGTTAACTACTCAAAATTTTGTTAAGAAACATTTTATTTTCTAATTTTATTTCTAAAGCTTATGTATTGGAGAATATATTATCGAAATTTCACATGTCTATTCTGCATAGAAAGTCCCGACGAGCTTCTTAAAATTTACAAGTGCATTTTAACATAAATTAATAGTACATTGAAGTATTGACGAAGTTAAGTACAAATTACTCGAGAATTTGTTTAGAAACATAATCTTGTAATTTTATTCCAAAAGTATATACACTAGAGAATATAATTCCAAAATTGCAATTATTTATCCCGAATAGTAAGTCCTGACGAGCTCCCGAAATATTACGATTAATATATAACTTAAATTAAATACACATCGTGCTGTCTGCAAAGTTAAGTACAAATTACTCGAAAATTTGTTAAGAGACATATTTTTTTCTAATTCTATTTCTAAATTAGATATATTGAATAATATAATACCAAAATTTCAATTATTTATTCTTTACAGTACGTCCTGAAGAGCTCCTCAAAATTTACAAGTTCAGTATAACATAAATTATATGTTCATTCAGGTATCGTCATGTAATTGTAAATTACTCAAAATTTTGTTAGGAAACATTTTATTTTCTAATTTTAGTTTAAAAGTGTATATTTTGAAGAACACCCTACCAAAATTTGAATTATTTAGTATACACGGTACGTCCTGAGAAGCTCCTCAAAATTAACAAGTGCAATATTACATAAATTAATAGTACAGGTATCGTCATGGTTAATTGTAAATTACTCAGAAATTCGTTAAAGGACATACTTTTTTATAAATTTATTTTTAAAGTGCATGCATTGAAAAATATAAACCAAAATTTCAATTGTTTATTCTGCACGGTACGGCCTGAAGAGCTCCTCAAAATTCACAAGTGCAATTTAACATCAGTTAATAGTACATTGAGGTATCCAAATGGTTAATGGTTCATAACTCAAAATTTGTTAAGGAACATATTTTTTCTAATTTTATTTCTAAATTACATACAATGAATAATATAATACCAAAATTTTAATTATCTAGTCTATACGGTTAGCCCTGAAGAGCTCCTCAAAATTCACAAGTGCAAATGACATAAATTAATAGTACATTGAGGTATCATCATGCTTAGATGTAAATTACTCAGAAATTTGTTAAAGGACTTACTTTTTTCTAATTTTATTTTCAAAGTACATTTATTGAAAAATATAAAACCAAAGTTTCAAATGTTTATTCTGCACGGTACGTTCTGAAGAGCTCCTCAAAATATACAAGTGCAATTTGGCATAAATTAGATGTACATTGAGGTATCCTTATGGTCAATTGTAAATTAGCTATAAACCTTGCGGAGCCCGAGACCTTTCCAACGAATGCAAAATTGTCGAAATCGGTTCGTGCGTTCTAGAGTTATTTCGTCAGGAAGGAAAACCCGACTTATTTTTATATATATAGAAGATATATATATATATATATATATATATATTGAATGGTAGTCTTGGATTTGTGTATATTTTGTAGAGTTTCGAACAAGAATCTAAAAATAATACAAAATAAAAAACAAGAAAAGTTTTTAATAAACAATTTCTTTATTTAATTATTTGTTTACTGTCAACGTTTCGGAACTAGGTACGTTTCATCTTCAGGACATCTGTCAAGAAACATGATGTTGATGAGATTTAAGCAAACAATATGTTTAGGAAACACAAAGTGTTTACACGTGCTACATATGAATCACCAAATACAGTTAGTTCGTTTCCAAAAACCAATAGTATAACATCGAATACAATATTATTTGTTTTCAAATAATAATTTTAAAAAAAGACAACACTTTTAGTAATTTTGATTTACAAAAGTTAACTATTCGGCGGAAAAATAACTCACAAATTCTTGTTTAGTGAAAAAGTGCTAACGGATATTCAAACATACAGGTAATTAATTCAATTTTATCATTAATCCTTTCTTAAAAAAATTTTCCATAACTTTCAAAAAATTTCTATCATTTTTAATATCCTGTTCTGATAATCCACTCATTTATTTTTATCATTTTCATTTTGATCATATTATCATATTTCTGTACATTATTATTTGTTACAATTAATTTATTATTTAAGAAAAATCTATTTTCTATTCCTAAACATATTATTTGCTTAAATCTCATCAAGATTATGTTTCTTGACAGATGTCCTGAAGATGGAACGTACCTAGTTCCGAAACGTTGACAGTAAACAAATAATTAAATAAAGAAATTGTTTATTAAAAACTTTTCTTGTTTTTTATTTTGTATTATTTTTGGATTCTTGTTCGAAACTCTACAAAATATATATATATATTAATATATGATTTAGTAGTTAATATATATATATACCTTTAGTGTCACAGGCGTTGTCCTCTATGGACGCCTAAAATACTGAACCGATTTAAAATTGGATCCCATTTAGGACATAGGATATAATAAAAATCTCAATTAATAGCCGAAATTTTATATTATTTAATTAAAAAACATTTTGACATTTCGCCATAGTTTGAGTTCTGTCGAGGGTCTACCACTCTAGACAAAAACCATAGAGCCACGAATTCAATGCAGGAGTTAACGCATTACGATGCGCTTCTATGAGCTACGGTGACGGTTGGAAACATATTATGTATTTTTATGTTGCCAATTGTGATTTTATAATAAGCATACGGTGAAATATATTTGTGAGGTTAGGTTATTATATGTCAAATGCTTATTGAAAGTTTTAGCAGAGAATATCACCATTCACGGTATGTATATTAATATATTGAACACCGTTATATTATTACACGATACAAATCAAGCATTATAACCAAATTTATCATTTTCCTAGCTAACAGTAACTAACTCTAATAACATTTAAATCTAATAAAGCACAGTGGTAAAATTCAAATATTCAAATATTCAAATATTCAAATATTCAAATGGATATTATCTATGGATGATTAACGTGCAGTTGGTTCTGACTATTATTAATTAAGTTAATTGTAATGATGGTGCACTATTGAGTCTATTGAAAAATAACCATGTAAGTATTAAAACATAGAAGTGTATCATAGTGAATTCATCAAGCAGGAAACTACAATGAATAAAATGAGCTAATATTACAGCCCAATTTTGACGAAGACAAAAACATGCTCCAATATTTTCAGGCAATGAACTTTAGAAATAAAAAAGAAGCCATGTGCTGCAAGAAAGTTTTAAATAAGAAGTGATTCTTTTCGAATGAATTTCTTCGATACCATCAGATTGCACGATACCATTTAAGAGGTAACAGTATTTGCGATGACTATCACCAAGGCTCAGGGACAAACAATGACCGTTTTTGGACTTGAATTAGAAAATCGATGTTTTTTGCACAGGTAATTATATGTTGACCAAAGAGGATTTGGTCCAAAATATTGTGCATCAATTAGTTTTAAGCTAGATTTATAAAAGCATTCATTATTGAGTAATAATAATGGAATGGGAATATGTGATACAGCTATATGAAACAAGTAAATAATTGAAATTAGAATAATGTATGCATAAATAAGTAAGCATAATGTATGTAATATAATAAATTAATCATATCGTATATATTTTTATATATCGTAATATTCAAGTTTAGAAAAATATTATGCAGTCAATTGCATAATGGTATTTATGAAATATATGCATGTTGAAAGTTATATAGGTGGTGTTTTAAATTAATAGTAAATTTGTTTAGAATATTATATATTATAATTCTTTGTAATTAAAACGACAATTATTTAGAAGTGTATATTGAATAATATTTAAATATATAATACATATATATTTTTATATATATATATATATATATATATATATATATATATCACTGGTTAAAAATTGAAAAATAAAGATACTAATAGAAAATCTTCACAATCAACTTAAATCGAATACATTTATAAGTAAATGTATTTATACATTTTTTCTAAACTTTTATTTGTCGTTTAATTTTTTTTATTAATATACATTTTAAGGAAATTTTTATCAATAGTATTGATCCAGGTTGATCCATGTTGTTGTTGTTCAAATAATAACTATAATTTTCACTGCAAAGGGGCAACATATTTTTGATGGCAAAACAACGTTTGCCGGGTCAGCTAGTATATATATATATATATATATATATATATATATATATATATATTTGATGAGTATCCTGGGTTATTCAATATATAATAAATTATTGTACAACTTTGCTTCCGCCGCTTTTTTCATACAACTCGTATAGCAAAAACGGCAAAAACAAAGTTGTATACTTGACTAGTTTTAAATTATATAAGGTTGTCAAATATCTCCCTTCCGCTTTTTTGCTCTAAGACAAAAAGGCGGAAGGGAGATATTTGACAACCTAATATTTTAAAGTATACCGAGTTACTGTAGAGCATAATGATGTTAGACAATATAGTAGATAGTTTAATTTTGTACAAATTTATCGAATATATAATTCATATTGAACAAATACTTTTAAAGTTATAGCACATATAAATCATGGGTGCTCTAACTATTAGTATTAGGTGCTTACAAGTTTTCCTACGAAAATTACTTACTACAATTATGTCTGATTGTTTTCAACTTGTATTTCACCCAAGATATGCCTAACTAAATTATTCCTCGACTGTCAAAAGTCACTTAGTACCAAAATTTCCCTTAATTTCTTAATTAAATTTCCACCAAGATCACAATCTCGATATCACATAACACTTATTAAATATTTTGTGTGAGTTTCACTAACGACACATCATTTTCCAGAATTTCCAAATTTCTGGTCGGAGTTTTCTTCATCTTAAATTACTCACTTAGGACATACACGTGTGTGTGTATTGTTGTGTGGGCACGAGGTAAGATTATTGTATTAAGAGCTTCTTGTAGAAGATGATGAAATTGTTTGGAAGGGACTTAAGAGGATTCGAATTTAATATATATTAGGATGAGAGGGATGGATTTCCTATGGGCGAGTTGCTGATCTAGATTTCTATGATATTAGATCGATGTAAATATAGAAAATTCGGGACATTTTTTTGGTTTTTGTCAAAGAACTCAGAAATTTCATATGAAAGCTTCCTTTTCTGGTTAGATAGGGTAAAACTAGATAAAATTTACAACTTTTCCTAGGAAACACTTTTTTGCGTTCCGATATAATAGTTTTGAATAAAACGACTTTGAATTATTTTTGTATTCTGTATTGAATTATTACTTCAAAAAAAATATATATATATAAAAATAAACTATATTAAATCTCGAGGTATTTTCCTTTTGAGCCTCTACTCAAACTTAAAAAAAATATTTTTAAACCCTAGAAGTTACAAATAAAAGAATAAAAAGCTTAGAATTATTATATCAGGCTTTAAAAACAATTAAGCATAATTTGGTTCGAAGATTGAAAGTATTTTCTATTTCAGGAAATATTGCGAGTAAACAAAGGACAAGTCTAATAAGTAGCAATTCGATAGACGTTCTAAGTTTTTTTAAATCATATTTCATTAAATAAAAAGACAATTAGAATGTTTAGAATTAATTAAAATTGCTCGGAACAGACAATACCCGAGTTTAGCTTAATAGTTTTTAATACTAAAATTGATATTAACAAGTATGTATCAACATGTATCTAATTTTTTTTATTTAAAAAATTAAAAAATTTATTAAAAAAATTATGCAAAAAACGGCGGGAGCAAAGTTGTACAATAATTAATAATATATTAAATTATCCAGGATACTCATATACATATACATATATACAAGTTATTTAGTAAAAATTAGTGAAAAGTGAATTTGAATTTGGTAAAGAAATTTTTTTTAATTATAGATTTTAATTTTTTTAAATTGTAGATTAATTAATTTTGAACAAATTTGTCGAATAACAAAGTATACAAAATAATTAAAAACATCAAATGTAATATATTTAATTAACAACAACCTCAAGAGTCCGATTAATTTAAACAAAATTTATGTTTTTCTACCAAATTTAAATTCAAACTACGCGCCATTTCACTAACTCCTCCTCCAATTTTTAATACTATTAAATTTTATTTTTCAGAAGTGTTAACACTGTCTTCGGATGCGCGCGCAACCCTTCACCTTTGGAGACTTGGACGACGATGATTTTAATGGACATAGTTTTTGTTTAATAAAATATTAAATTTGTCGTCGAACGTGTTGACTAGATTTTAGACAATAGTCAGTTATTATTTAGTTATTATTCGGAAATCGGACAGAAGTTTTACTGTGACTTTAAGTGCTAGGATTAAGTGGTAATTCGGTGTTGAAAGTGTTGGACAAAAATTGGATTTTAGTTCGGCATTTTTAGTTACAAAAAGTAAAAATGGCGAAGGCTTGGGGTGCAGAATTTTGTTCGAGCACGTGGACAAAGTAAGTTTAATTTTTAATTTATATATTGTAAAAAATAATTTGTATATATATATATATATATATATTAAATTTTTTATATTAAATTTTTTATATAATTTTGATGTTGAAATATGTGATATTCAGTTTTCAGGGCAATACATCTATAATATATATATATATATATATATATTTGATTAGTATCCTGGATTATTTATTATATTATTAATTATTGTACAACTTTGCTCCCGCCGCTTTTGTCAAACAAATCGTATTGCAAAAACGGCGGAACGAAAGTTGTACACCAATATGTTAATATATTAATTGGTTGTTATATTAATTTATATATTGTGAAAAATAATTTGTATATATGTATATATATATATTTGAGTATCCAGAATTATTTAATATATTATTAATTATTGTACAACTTTGCTTCCGCCGTTTTTTGCGTACAAATCGTATTGCAAAAACGGCGGAACAAAAGTTGTACGCCTAATTGTTATGTATTATTTGTGCCGTAACTTTTAAACCGTTTGCTAAAGAAAAATGGTCTAAAATTAATTAATCTACAATATTGTCTAACATCATTAAGCCCTACAGCAACTAAAAGTAAAAAGCGAGTAAAAATAAAAATATATCACGTGACAATAAAAAATATATCAAATGTACAACTTTGCCTATGGGTCATTCTTTTACAAATCGTACGGATTTTGGTAAAAAAAAAATGTGACATTTTAGAATTGGCTGAAATTTTTTTTATAGATATTAGACATAAAATCATTTGACACGTATTTCAGGATTTTGCCGGCAAAAAAATTTTTTTGGTTGATATTTACGATTGAAATATTGCCGATTTTCTCAATTTTTATGAACTTCCTCTGCATTATGTTAATTATCTTCAGTTGTGTTGATCAGATCAGTATTGTTTTTTTTATTATATTCATTATGAACTCAACTTTGAAGTAATTTAAAAAAAATAATGTTTTTGCAATTATTTTAACAATAATAACAATTGATTGTTTACATTGGTTTTACATACGGGCGCCCCGACTTAAATCGATTGCGTAAAAAACCATATTGTTTCTTTTTTTATCTACTTTAATATTATTTTTACTATTCGATGGCATGGCTGTTACATCGGAAGATATTAAATGTTTTCGAGCGCAAGTCGCGCCGCGCGTCCCTTTGAAAGACGCATCGCGCGTATTAAGGGGTTAGGTGTACTTGCAGGCACGAAAAAATGAGTGTTTTCAGTATTTTTTTTTTGTTATTAAACGATGTTTTTCTACAAAAATATTAATACAGCATTATTATACAATGTTTTGACTTGATGTAACAAAAATTTTAGAAAAAAAAAATCAATATTCCCAAAGTTATAGCTGTTTTTGTTGACCCTGTTTCGAAAAACGGTCCTGGCGGTGACCATCATAACTCCTTGTAGCTTCATCTAAAATCAATCAAATTAAAAAAATAGTTTTATGAATAGTTAATCCCGGGCCGGATCGAAGGTTTTCTTTTTTTTGCAAAAATTAACAAAATGGCAGCATCAGAAAGAAAAAATCTAGATTTTTGGGTAAAAAATCAACAGTTAATTGGTCTTAAAAAATTCAAATTTTTGTAAAAATAAAAATCCTTCGATCAGGCACGAGTTTATTATGTATTCTAAAAGCTGTATGAATTTCATTAAAATTTACTAAGTGGTTTTCGCGTTACAGTGGTCACCGTTTCAAAAAACATAGTTTCGAGAAAAACGCGTTTAAAGTTTCACATTGGATTTACGTACAGAAATTCGAATTATTAAATTACTTAAACCGAGTCATCTATTTCTGGGCCATGTAATAGTTCATCAGTCATTGTGCAAGTTTCCAAAATTTCCATTTTCTGTTGCCTACGAAGCATTCTGGCCTCCCGGAGTGTTCTCTTTGGCGCGCTGATCTGCCACTTTCACACGTGCAGCATCCAATTTTTCAGTATACGAATGGGAATTATACCCACAATTAGGTTCTAGGGTATCCATAATCAATAATAATAATTGTGTATATGCATTCAGCAATTTGTACGATAGTAAAACTAGTATTCACGGTTTCTAGGTATATTTTTTACACTAGTTGGTTGAAGCTTTTAATTTTTTCTGATTATGGATTTAATCTTGAACTACACTTCTTGAAAGTAAATTATCATTGCTGAGATCGTCGTTAATCGGTTTGAAAGCTTTTAAAACATCAGGAGGTGAGGGAGAATGATCTTGAGTATAAGTATCGAGCTTTCCACTTGCGTCAACGCGCTCGTAAGAGTCCAATAACTCAAAAAGTAATCATCGGATCAACTTGAAATTTTCAGAGAATATTTTCAAGATGTTACCCTTAATGAAAATGCAAAAAAATAAAAATCGATTTTTCAAAAATCCCAAGTACCCCTGACCCCTTAAATGAGTACAAGTACTGTTTTTAACTAAAATATTTTACAATTTCGTTACTGAGAAAAAATAAATATATTGTCTAAAATATGTAGTAGTATTTAATTGTAGTTCTCGAAAGTGCTCCCAGTGTCCTGGCCTAGAAAATTTGATCACAGAATTAGAAAATATTTTTGAGAAAAATTATATTGACGAAATTAGGTACAGAGAATGGACTAACGTTGATAGAACTATGTTGCAATTAATGATATCCCCAGTAGACAAATATCTACAAAAATTGCAGGCCACTTTGGAAAAATTATTACATTCATTTCTTGTAAGAAAACAAAATGAATTTATGACAAAAAAGGGAAGAACTATCACAGAATTAATGCATCGTAGTGTGTGATTTTTCAGAAAATAATTCATGCGTTGTCTAAGATGCTGCTCAAGGATTTTATTGGAATAATAATCGGGCTACGGTGCATTTAAAATTTATTACAAAGATAATGACGATAATGTTCGTGTTAAAAGGTTAGTAATTTTTTCAGAATGTCTGCAACACGACACTGTAGCAGTTTAAATGTATTTCAAAAACATTTAGTTGAATTCGTTGGTAAAGAATTGAAGCAAATTACAAAAATCTTATACTTTTTTGATGGGTCGGGTGCGCAGTACAAAAATAAAAAGAATTTTGTAAATCTTACTTGCCACGAAAAAGATTTTGGTCTGGTTGCAGAGTGGCACTTTTTCCCAACGTCACACGGTAAGGGCGCTTGCGATGGATTGGGGGGAACTTTGAAAAGGCTAGCTGCCAGAGCTAGTCTTCAAAGAGCATCAAATCCAATCCAAACGCTAAAACAATTATTTGAATGGGCAAATGAGTCTCTTTGCAACATTTCTTCGAAATATGTAACCAGTGAATAATATATTGTTGCCGATAAAAAATTGAAGACAAGATTTTAAAATGCAGTCACAGTGAAAGGCACCTTGAAATATCATTGTGTTATACCTTGAAAAAAATAAAGTGCGGGCCTAAAAACTTTTCTTTGCAAAAAGAACGCGATTCAACTGTTTTTCAACTTGTTAACGTTGTGACATGGAATATATATTATGTAGTACATCAAAAGAAGCTATATTATATAAACTTAATTATAATGCAATAAATGAATTATTTTTTAATCGCATTCTCTTGTATTTATTTTTTAACGAAATCAAACCTACCCAATACAATTAATTTAACTTTTGTTCATATTCCAACGAATAATAAGTTTTAGTTTATCAGTTTCAAAAATATGAGCATTTTGTATAAAATATTTTCTACAACATATTTTAGACAATATATTTATTTTTTCTCAGTAACGAAATTGTAAAATATTTTAGTTAAAAATAGTACTTGTACTCATTTAATACGCGCGATGCGTCTTTCAAAGGGACGCGCGGCGCGACTTGCGCTCGAAAACATTTAATATCTTCCGATGTAACAGCCATGCCATCGAATAGTAAAAATAATATTAAAGTAGATAAAAAAAGAAACAATATGGTTTTTTACGCAATCGATTTAAGTCGGGGCGCCCGTATGTAAAACCAATGTAAACAATCAATTGTTATTATTGTTAAAATAATTGCAAAAACATTATTTTTTTTAAATTACTTCAAAGTTGAGTTTATAATGAATATAATAAAAAAAACAATACTGATCTGATCAACACAACTGAAGATAATTAACATAATGCAGAGGAAGTTCATAAAAATTGAGAAAATCGGCAATATTTCAATCGTAAATATCAACCAAAAAAATTTTTGCCGGCAAAATCCTGAAATACGTGTCAAATGATTTTATGTATAATATCTATAAAAAAAAATTCAGCCGATTCTAAAATGTCAAGGTATGGTTGGTGTACGGTTTGTAAAAGAATGACCCCTATGCTGTTTTTGCAGAGGACTTGTATTGTAAAAACGGTGCGAGCAAAGTTGTATTTAAAAGTTACGATTGCTTGATAACATAAATTAATGTACATTGATGTATCGTCATAGTTAATGGTTAACTACTCAAAATTTTGTTAAGAAACATTTTATTTTCTAATTTTATTTCTAAAGCTTATGTATTGGAGAATATATTATCAAAATTTCACATGTCTATTCTGCATAAAAAGTCCCGACGAGCTTCTTAAAATTTACAAGTGCATTTTAACATAAATTAGTAGTACATTGAAGTATTGACGAAGTTAAGTACAAATTACTCGAGAATTTGTTTAGAAACATAATCTTGTAATTTTATTCCAAAAGTATATACACTAGAGAATATAATTCCAAAATTGCAATTATTTATCCCGAATAGTAAGTCCTGACGAGCTCCCGAAATATTACGATTAATATATAACTTAAATTAAATACACATCGTGCTGTCTGCAAAGTTAAGTACAAATTACTCGAAAATTTGTTAAGAGACATATTTTTTCTAATTCTATTTCTAAATTAGATATATTGAATAATATAATACCAAAATTTCAATTATTTATTCTTTACGGTACGTCCTGAAGAGCTCCTCAAAATTTACAAGTTCAGTATAACATAAATTATATGTTCATTCAGGTATCGTCATGTAATTGTAAATTACTCAAAATTTTGTTAGGAAACATTTTATTTTCTAATTTTAGTTTAAAAGTGTATATTTTGAAGAACACCCTACCAAAATTTTAATTATTTAGTATACACGGTACGTCCTGAGGAGCTCCTCAAAATTAACAAGTGCAATATTACATAAATTAATAGTACAGGTATCGTCATGGTTAATTGTAAACTACTCAGAAATTTGTTAAAGGACATACTTTTTTATAAATTTATTTTTAAAGTGCATGCATTGAAAAATATAAAACCAAAATTTCAATTGTTTATTCTGCACGGTACGGCCTGAAGAGCTCCTCAAAATTCACAAGTGCAATTTAACATCAGTTAATAGTACATTGAGGTATCCAAATGGTTAATGGTTCATAACTCAAAATTTGTTAAGGAACATATTTTTTCTAATTTTATTTCTAAATTACATACAATGAATAATATAATACCAAAATTTTAATTATCTAGTCTATACGGTTAGCCCTGAAGAGCTCCTCAAAATTCACAAGTGCAAATGACATAAATTAATAGTACATTGAGGTATCATCATGCTTAGATGTAAATTACTCAGAAATTTGTTAAAGGACTTACTTTTTTCTAATTTTATTTTCAAAGTACATTTATTGAAAAATATAAAACCAAAGTTTCAAATGTTTATTCTGCACGGTACGTTCTGAAGAGCTCCTCAAAATATACAAGTGCAATTTGGCATAAATTAGATGTACATTGAGGTATCCTTATGGTCAATTGTAAATTACTCAGAAATTTGTGAAAGAACTTACTTTTTTCTAATTTCAGTTTCAAAGTACATGCATTGAAGAATATAAAACCAAAATTTCAATTATTTATTCTGCACGGTACGTCCTGAAGAGCTCCTCGAAATTTACAAGTGCAATATTACATCAATTAATGGTACCTTGAGGTATCGACAAGTTTAATAGTTATTTATTCGAAAGTTTGTAAAGGAACATATTTTTTTTTTAAATTTTATTTTCAAAGTATATATATTAAAGAATAACATTCCAAAATTTTAATTAATTATTCTATTCAGTTGATTCTGAAGAGCTCTTAAAAATTCACAAGTACAATATAACATAAATTAATAGTATATTGAGGTATCCTCATGGTTAATTGTAAATTACTCAGAAATTTGTTAAAGGACTTACTTTTTCTAAACTTTATTTTAAAAGTACACACAATGAAGAAGATAATATCAAAATTCTAATTACTTAGTCTACACGGTTAGTCCTGAAGAGCTCCTCAAAATTCACAAATGGTTAATGGTTCATAACTCAAAATTTGTTAAGGAACATATTTTTTCTAATTTTATTTTTAAATTACATACAATGAATAATATAATACCAAAATTTGAATTATTTAGTATACACGGTACGTCCTGAGGAGCTCCTCAAAATTAACAAGTGCAATATTACATAAATTAATAGTACATTGAGGTATCGTCATGGTTAATTGTAAATTACTCAGAAATTTGTTAAAGGACATACTTTTTTATAAATTTATTTTTAAAGTGCATGCATTGAAAAATATAAAACCAAAATTTCAATTGTTTATTCTGCACGGTACGGCCTGAAGAGCTCGTCAAAATTCACAAGTGCAATTTAACATCAGTTAATAGTACATTGAGGTATCCAAATGGTTAATGGTTCATAACTCAAAATTTGTTAAGGAACATATTTTTTCTAATTTTATTTCTAAATTACATACAATGAATAATATAATACCAAAATTTTAATTATCTAGTCTATACGGTTAGCCCTGAAGAGCTCCTCAAAATTCACAAGTGCAAATGACATAAATTAATAGTACATTGAGGTATCATCATGCTTAGATGTAAATTACTCAGAAATTTGTTAAAGGACTTACTTTTTTCTAATTTTATTTTCAAAGTACATTTATTGAAAAATATAAAACCAAAGTTTCAAATGTTTATTCTGCACGGTACGTTCTGAAGAGCTCCTCAAAATATACAAGTGCAATTTGGCATAAATTAGATGTACATTGAGGTATCCTTATGGTCAATTGTAAATTAATACTATAATATAATACCAAAATTTGAATTATTTAGTATACACGGTACGTCCTGAGTAGCTCCTCAAAATTAACAAGTGCAATATTACATAAATTAATAGTACATTGAGGTATCGTCATGGTTAATTGTAAATTACTCAGAAATTTGGTTAATTGTAAATTACTCAGAAATCTTATTATTATCTTTATCTAATTTTATCTAAGTTTTACCGTTAAACACTCGCACATTTAAGAAATTTTCATCTTATTATTATTTTCATCTTATTTTATCTAAGTTTCATAGTTAAACAATTGCACATTTACGAAATTTTCATCTTATTTTATCTAAGTTTTACCGTTAAACAATTGCACATTTACGAAATTTCCATCTTATTATTATCTAAGTTTTACCGTTAAACAATTGCACATTTACGAAATTTTCATCTTATTATTATCTTCATCTTATTTTATCTAAGATTTACCGTTAAACAATTGCACATTTACGAAATTTTCATCTTATTATTATCTTCATTTTATTTTATCTAAGTTTTACCGATAAACAATTGCACATTTACGAAATTTTCATCTTATTATTATCTAAATTTTACCGTTGAACAATTGCACATTTACGAAATTTTCATCTTATTATTATCTAAGTTTTACTGTTAAACAATTGCACATTTACGAAATTTTCATCTTATTATTATCTAAGTTCTACCGTTAAACAATTGCACATTTACGAAATTTTCAACTTATTATTATCTTCATCTTATTTTATCTAAGTTTTACTGTTAAACAATTGCACATCTACGAAATTTTCATCTCATTATTATCTTCATCTTATTTTATCTAAGTTTTACCGTTAAACAATTGCACATGTACGAAATTTTCATCTTATTATTATCTTTATCTTATTTTATCTAAGTTTAACCGTTAAACAATTGCCCATTCACGAAATTTTTATCTTATTATTATCTTTATCTAATTTTATCTAAGTTTTACCGTTAAACACTCGCACATTTAAGAAATTTTCATCTTATTTTTATTTTCATCTTATTTTATCTAAGTTTGATAGTTAAACAATTGCACATTTACGAAATTTTCATCTTATTATTATCTAAGTTTTACCGTTAAACAATTGCACATGTACGAAATTTTCATCTTATTATTATCTTTATCTTATTTTATCTAAGTTTTACCGTTAAACAATTGCACATTTACGAAATTTTCATCTTACCATTATCTTCATCTTATTTTATCTAAGTTTTACCGTTAAACAATTGCACATTTTCGAAATTTTCACCTTATCATTATCTAAGTTTTACCGTTAAACAATTGCACTTATACGGAATTTTTATCTTATTATTATCTTCATCTTATTTTATCTTAGTTTTACCGTTAAACAACTGTACATTTACGAAATTTTCATCTTATTATAATCTTTATCTTATTTTATCTAAGTTTTACCATTGAACAATTGCACATTTACGAAATTTTCATCTTATTATTATCTAAGTTTTACCGTTAAACAATTGCACATTTACGAAATTTTCATCTTACTATTATCTTCATCTTATTTTATCTTAGTTTTACAGTTAAACAACTGCACATTTACGAAATTTTCATCTTATTATTATCTTCATCTTATTTTATCTAAGTTTTACCGTTAAACACTCGCACATTTACGAAATTTTCATCTTATTACTATTTTCATCTTATTTTATCTAAGTTTCACCGTTAAACAATTGCACATTTACGAAATTTTCATCTTATTATTATCTAAGTTTTACCGTTAGACAATTGCACATTCACGAAATTTTCATCTTATTATTATCTAAGTTTTACCGTTAAACAATTGCACATGTACGAAATTTTCATCTTATTATTATCTTTATCTTATTTTATCTAAGTTTAACCGTTAAACAATTGCCCATTCACGAAATTTTTATCTTATTATTATCTTTATCTAATTTTATCTAAGTTTTACCGTTAAACACTCGCACATTTAAGAAATTTTCATCTTATTTTTATTTTCATCTTATTTTATCTAAGTTTGATAGTTAAACAATTGCACATTTACGAAATTTTCATCTTATTATTATCTAAGTTTTACCGTTAAACAATTGCACATGTACGAAATTTTCATCTTAGTATTATCTTTATCTTATTTTATCTAAGTTTTACCGTTAAACAATTGCACATTTACGAAATTTTCATCTTACCATTATCTTCATCTTATTTTATCTAAGTTTTACCGTTAAACAATTGCACATTTTCGAAATTTTCACCTTATCATTATCTAAGTTTTACCGTTAAACAATTGCACATATACGGAATTTTTATCTTATTATTATCTTCATCTTATTTTATCTTAGTTTTACCGTTAAACAATTGTACATTTACGAAATTTTCATCTTATTATAATCTTTATCTTATTTTATCTAAGTTTTACCGTTGAACAATTGCACATTTACGAAATTTTCATCTTATTATTATCTAAGTTTTACCGTTAAACAATTGCACATTTACGAAATTTTCATCTTACTATTATCTTCATCTTATTTTATCTTAGTTTTACAGTTAAACAACTGCACATTTACGAAATTTTCATCTTATTATTATCTTCATCTTATTTTATCTAAGTTTTACCGTTAAACACTCGCACATTTACGAAATTTTCATCTTATTACTATTTTCATCTTATTTTATCTAAGTTTCACCGTTAAACAATTGCACATTTACGAAATTTTCATCTTATTATTATCTAAGTTTTACCGTTAGACAATTGCACATTCACGAAATTTTCATCTTATTATTATCTTTATCTTATTTTATCTAAGTTTTACCGTTAAACAATTGCACATTTACGAAATTTTCATCTTATTATTATCTAAGTTTTACCGTTAAACCATTGCACATGTACGAAATTTTCATCTTATTATTATCTTTATCTTATTTTATCTAAGTTTTACCGTTAAACGATTGCACATTCACGAAATTTTTATCTTATTATTATCTTTATCTAATTTTATCTAAGTTTTACCGTTAAACACTCGCACATTTAAGAAATTTTCATCTTATTATTATTTTCATCTTATTTTATCTAAGTTTCATAGTTAAACAATTGCACATTTACGAAATTTTCATCTTATTTTATCTAAGTTTTACCGTTAAACAATTGCACATTTACGAAATATCCATCTTATTATTATCTAAGTTTTACCGTTAAACAATTGCACATTTACGAAATTTTCATCTTATTATTATCTTCATCTTATTTTATCTAAGTTTTACCGTTAAACACTAGCACATTTACGAAATGTTCATCTTATTATTATCTTCATCTTATTTTATCTAAGTTTTACCGTTAAACAATTGCACATTTACGAAATTTTCATCTTATTATTATCTAAGTTTTACCGTTAAACAATTGCACATGTACGAAATTTTCATCTTATTATTATCTTTATCTTATTTTATCTAAGTTTAACCGTTAAACAATTGCCCATTCACGAAATTTTTATCTTATTATTATCTTTATCTAATTTTATCTAAGTTTTACCGTTAAACACTCGCACATTCAAGAAATTTTCATCTTATTATTATTTTCATCTTATTTTATCTAAGTTTGATAGTTAAACAATTGCACATTTACGAAATTTTCATTTTATTATTATCTAAGTTTTACCGTTAAACAATTGCACATTTACGAAATTTTCATCTTATTATTATCTAAGTTTTACCGTTAAACAATTGCACATGTACGAAATTTTCATCTTATTATTATCTTTATCTTATTTTATCTAAGTTTAACCGTTAAACAATTGCCCATTCACGAAATTTTTATCTTATTATTATCTTTATCTAATTTTATCTAAGTTTTACCGTTAAACACTCGCACATTTAAGAAATTTTCATCTTATTATTATTTTCATCTTATTTTATCTAAGTTTTACCGTTAAACAATTGCACATTTACGAAATTTTCATCTTACTATTATCTTCATCTCATTTTATCTAAGTTTTACCGTTAAACAATTGCACATTTACGAAATTTTCATCTTATTATTATCTAAGTTTTACCGTTAAACAATTGCACATTTACGAAATTTTCATCTTATTATTATCTTCAGCTTATTTTATCTAAGTTTTATCGTTAAACAATTGCACATTTACGAAATTTTCATCTTATTTTATCTAAGTTTTACCGTTAAACAATTGCACATTTACGAAATTTTCATCTTATTATTATCTTCATCTTATTTTATCTAAGTTTTACCGTTAAACACTCGCACGTTTACGAAATTTTCATCTTATTATTATTTTCAGCTTATTTTATCTAAGTTTTACCGTTAAACAATTGCACATTTACGAAATTTTCATCTTATTATTATTTTCATCTTATTTTATCTAAGTTTTATCGTTAAACAATTGCACATTCACGAAATTTTCATCTTATTATTATCTTCATCTTATTTTATCTAAGTTTTACAGTTAAACAACTGCACATTTACGAAATTTTCATCTTATTATTATCTTCATCTTATTTTATCTAAGTTTTACCGTTAAACAATTGCACGTTTACGAAATTTTCATCTTATTATTATCTAAGTTTTACCGTTAAACAATTGCACATTTACGAAATTTTCATCTTATTATTATCTTCATTTTATTTTATCTAAGTTTTACCGTTAAACAATTGCACATTTACGAAATTTTCCTCTTATTATTATATTCATCTTATTTTATCTAAGTTTTACCGTTAAACAATTGCACATTTACGAAATTTTCATCTTATTATTATCTAAGTTTTACCGTTATACAATTGCACATTCACGAAATTTTCATCTTATTATTATCTTTATCTTATTTTATCTAAGTTTTACCGTTAAACAGTTGCACATTTACGAAATTTTCATCTTATTATTATCTAAGTTTTACCGTTAAACCATTGCACATGTACAAAATTTTCATCTTATTATTATCTTTATCTTATTTTATCTAAGTTTTACCGTTAAACAATTGCACATTCACGAAATTTTTATCTTATTATTATCTTTATCTAATTTTATCTAAGTTTTACCGTTAAACATTCGCACATTTAAGAAATTTTCATCTTATTATTATTTTCATCTTATTTTATCTAAGTTTCATAGTTAAACAATTGCACATTTACGAAATTTTCATCTTATTTTATCTAAGTTTTACCGTTAAACAATTGCACATTTACGAAATTTCCATCTTATTATTATCTAAGTTTTACCGTTAAACAATTGCACATTTACGAAATTTTCATCTTATTATTATCTTCATCTTATTTTATCTAAGTTTTACCGTTAAACACTCGCACATTTACGAAATGTTCATCTTATTATTATCTTCATCTTATTTTATCTAAGATTTACCGTTAAACAGTTGCACATTTACGAAATTTTCATCTTATTATTATCTTCATTTTATTTTATCTAAGTTTTACCGATAAACAATTGCACATTTACGAAATTTTCATCTTATTATTATCTAAGTTTTACCGTTAAACAATTGCACATTTACGAAATTTTCATCTTATTATTATCTAAGTTCTACCGTTAAACAATTGCACATTTACGAAATTTTCAACTTATTATTATCTTCATCTTATTTTATCTAAGTTTTACTGTTAAACAATTGCACATCTACGAAATTTTCATCTTATTATTATCTTCATCTTATTTTATCTAAGTTTTACCGTTAAACAATTGCACATTTACGAAATTTTCATCTTATTATTATCTAAGTTTTACCGTTAAACAATTGCACATTTACGAAATTTATCTTATTATTATCTAAGTTTTACCGTTAAACAATTGCACATTTACGAAATTTTCATCTTATTATTATCTTTATCTTATTTTATCTAAGTTTTACCGTTAAACAATTGCACATTTACGAAATTTTCATCTTATTATTATCTTATCTAATTTTATCTAAGTTTTACCGTTAACACTCGCACATTTACGAAATTTTCATCTTATTTTTATCTTCATCTTATTTTATCTAAGTTTTACCGTTAAACAATTGCACATTTACGAAATTTTCATCTTATTATTATCTAAGTTTTACCGTTAAACAATTGCACATGTACGAAATTTTCATCTTATTATTATCTTTATCTTATTTTATCTAAGTTTTACCGTTAAACAATTGCACATTTACGAAATTTTCATCTTATTATTATCTTCATCTTATTTTATCTAAGTTTTACCGTTAAACAATTGCACATTTACGAAATTTTCATCTTATTATTATCTAAGTTTTACCGTTAAACAATTGCACATTTACGAAATTTTTATCTTATTATTATCTTCATCTTATTTTATCTAAGTTTTACCGTTAAACAATTGCACATTTACGAAATTTTCATCTTATTATTATCTTTATCTTATTTTATCTAAGTTTTACCGTTAAACAATTGCACATTTACGAAATTTTCATCTTATTATCATCTATTTTACCGTTAAACAATTGCACATTTACGAAATTTTCATCTTATTATTATCTTCATCTTATTTTATCTAAGTTTTACCGTTAAACAATTGCACATTTACGAAATTTTTATCTTATTATTATCTAAGTTTTACCGTTAAACAATTGCACATTTACGAAATTTTCATCTTATTATTATCTAAGTTTTATCGTTAAACAATTGCACATTTACGAAATTTTCTTCTTATTATTATCTAAGTTTTACCGTTAAACAATTGCACATTTACGAAATTTCCATCTTATTATTATCTAAGTTTTACCGTTAAACAATTGCACATTTACGAAATTTTCATCTTATTATTATCTTCATCTTATTTTATCTAAGTTTTACCGTTAAACAATTGCACATTTACGAAATTTTCATCTTATTATAATTTTCAGCTTATTTTATCTAAGTTTTACAGTTAAACAATTGCACATTTACGAAATTTTCATCTTATTATTATCTTCATCTTATTTTATCTAACAATTGCACATTTACGAAA
>NW_020537468.1:0-16088 GCF_003426905.1 Ctenocephalides felis
ATTATTTCATTTATTTTAATTTTACAACCAATACTTATTTTAATTACTACATTGTAGAACATACTGCTGGAAATATTGAAGACGTATTATAGTAAAAATACATACAAATTTTGTAACACAAAGGAAATTTGTTGATCTACATTATTGAAGAATTTATTTTGCAATAATAATAACCTTGAAATACAAGTTAAATGAATTTAATATAAACTAAATTTATATGCTAGTACGTTTTCATGACGTTTTCATATGATTCATATCACAAAAGTATAGTTGTGTTAATTTATCACATTACATGAGAATTATGGATTATCCCTGATATCTCCAACAAATACATTAACTTTTCCAGGATAAGGTATAACTTTCAATAATATGTTCATAACATTTTCAATTTAAATAAAACAACGAAACTGCGTACTTTACTAATGTTCTTATACTTTATGAAACGAGCCCATGACATGAATATGATGTAATAAGTACACATGTGCAAATGGATTATGCATATTATGAGAGGTTCGCTTGTAATCCATTTGCATAAAATTTTCCGCCCTGATTCGTGCGATAGGATCAAAACGGTTCGGATTCCATAGAAATGCCATTTTTAAATAAAATTCAACGGAGGATCTCGGAATATGTAGATAATATGTGGTTGTATGCTACCGGTATTTCAGTTCATATTTCATTGCTCCCACGGATGTTATTAGCTTATGCAAGCCGAGAATACATAATCAGTTTATCCCAGAAAAAAATCACACGGAAAATATTTGTGACAGTTTCCTATATTGGTAGGAAAATACTTTTATGAAGCAGGTGCCATATCTGATATGTATCAAAATAAGTTTTGTGACATATCAAACCATTTTTAAATTATAAAATATTTTCGAAATATTCAGTTATGAGACGGAGATAAATTATATCATATGTATTATCAGAACTTGTTAGAAATATCAAAATTAAGGAGCCGATTCTGCCTTAAAATAGACCAATGTTATGGCAAGGCTATGATAAGCTGCGTTTTCTCATATAAAAATGGTCTAACAACTATCAAAATGATATGTGGTTGTTGTGCAGTCAGTCGTTCTGATAGAAAACCTAACCCAGAAAACGCACACACGGCAAAAAAAGAATGTTATCATAATTGTATCTATGTGATGTGCATTCATAATGCATGCGAAAAGTTAGATTTTATGTGTAAAACACCTGGTAGCACAGCAAAATACAAAGCATTTTGACAGTTTTTAGTAATATTTTATATAGAAAACGCAGCGTAACATAGCCTTGCCATAACATTGGTCTATAGGTAGCAATACTAAGTATTCCATTCTCAATCTCGTCAAGTAACGTATGAAAAATACAGCCGTTTAAAAATCTAGACCATTATTACAAATTCAATTATTCTTTTTTATCTCAATTTACATTTACATTCACTACAACCAGCGTTCGTCAAAAAATTCATTCAACGTTCCGGTTCAATAGATTTATATTTATCAAAGCGCTCATTTGTGTTTCAAATTATCAATAAAAGTTCTAACAATATATCAATGTTTCAATATATCATAAATATATTGTTCATGATGGTCTTCTACCTCGATCAGCGCAATCGTTGACGGCCGTAATAAATATGACAGCAACCGATGCAAAATTAGTATGGCATGATTTGGCCGCACTGTTTGCATATAAAACTAATACGATATCGTGATAAGCATGCAGCTGCCACTCAATTTTATGTACAAAATGCACATAATTCGGCTGCACTAGGCAGAATAGGATATCGAAATATCAACAACGATTTTAATCCTCACGAGCTACTGTCACAAAAATTTATCAACTTGCTAACCTACAATTCATGTCAGCAATATAAATGATCATCACATTATATATAATAAATTTATTACAATTTCATTAAGAAATGATAAACTCTAATTATTAAATGCAAATGAATGTAATGATATCAGTAGCACTATGCATCCTATGTATTAATTTGATACATATAACCAATCGACTTGTCGTGATTGCATCAAAGGACCCTTGGACGATAATATCGTGTAGTTTAGTTAATTAAGTTCACACTAGCTAACATACACTTCATCACCAGAAATTCCTCTATGACATTGACATCTACATATTAATACATGCACTATTAAATAATGGGACACATATAATTATTCAGTAGAATAAATATAGTATTTGAAGAAGAAGAAATCAAGTTTGAGAGATAGTAGATGCGTGTAAATTGAGAATGATGGTTTTTTGCTTTTTTACACCACTTTATATAGCATATATTAAAATTCATTTTCTTAGAATCGATGGTATTACCTGGACATAAAGATAGACATTGGCACTACAGTACCATTGATCCTTTAAAAAGCTCATTTTTTAATTCAGCACTGATATATCTACTAGAATAAGCCCCAAATTCTATAATAGAATAAATGAAGGTGTATTACCTCCAACCAACGACTTCAGGAATTAGAACGTATCGAAATGACCAGAGTCGCAATTGCACTTGAGAGCAAACTCGAGTATGTTCACTGAAATTGTGCACAAGTGCTAAACTTTGTAGAAAGAGAGCTTGAAATAATATTTTTTTTATATAAATCCGCAATTATAAGAATTATTATTGTATTGATAAAGGCTCAGATTTTAATCACGTCTTGTTGTTGGAAACATGACATTTTAAACCATGTTAACGACTAATTATAATTTTTTTTTTCATTTAGGAAAAGTCTCTTTGTGATATGTAGATAGAATGTAGATAATGCCTTGACATAATACACCATATTGACGAAATACTTAGACAAATGAATAACGATCCAGATTGCATAGTATAATTATATCGATAACATATTATAAAAAAAATTGATAAAGGCTCAGATTTTGAATAGTTTTCACCTATATATATTAGTGTACATCTAAGCATTTGATTTAGTAAACTAAATTTCTATGCGTTCAGTGTTAAATTTAGATTATTGGAAATCGAGCTAAAGGTTGTATCACATGCACAAACCACTAACAGACCACAAGGATAAAATAAATTGCTTGCGCTAAAGTACAAAACATTAGCAAAAATTAAAAAAGTACCACCGGTATAAAATTCTAGCGATTTTTGTATTGAACTAGGTCGGTAATATACATAGGATAGAAGTCATTTGTCAATTTAGAATTTGAAACTCATCCCAAGTTATATCAATATCAAATTCAAGACAAATAATTTTATCTGAAGATTTGATGGAACTGTTAATTGAACCATTATACTTGCCCATATAGTAATGTGGATGATGCGTTTCTTTATCCCAGCGAATAAATGGTTGAGTGAATATTTTGGTAAAACATTTGCGGAGCACTTTTCTTTCACATTTTTTCAGATGTAATTACTTCATGTGTATCAATGTTGAAGGTTTGAGGCTTTGACTTTTATCATTTCTCTAAGCAAACGGCGGTTTTGATTACCTCAAACTATCTTTGAAATTGATATCGTATATACTTCAGCTCTCCTTCTGCAAACTTTACGTTGAAGACGTGGATGGCACTAACCAATAATCTCAGGGAGAGTTCGACGTTCTAAACAGAACTTTCAATTCACTAGTGGCCACAGCGTTTATCGCAACTCGTAAAAGCGATGTTTGCCACGATTCTCAAGACCAATGATAAAATCTCAGTAGTGCTTAAGTTTGAGATGAAAATTATCATGACTGAAATTTTACTATTGCTTTAAGAAATTGAGATTTTACAAAACATTGAATTTTACGCGCGCGCAACGGTTCTTGATGTGTGCAGAAAAAAGAAATAGCAAGTTTTTGTTGTACAGGGTGTCCCCTAACTCATTTTTACGTCTTCATTTTTTTATTATCAAAGTATCAGTATTTTACCATTATCAATCCTGATTATATGCGCCAACTTTTGATGAAACTTGTCAACAATCTTTAGTAATTTTTTTAAAGAAGGGCCTCTCTAAGTTTATTAACTAAATATGAATTTTTAAATTCATATTTTAAAAAAAAGTCTTAAATTTCAAAATTTGGCGCAATTGCATCCTTATTTTGACAGAGATTGTAGAAATATTATTCATGGTCAGGGTTCCAAAGTTCAATAAAAACGAAAATAATGAAAATTAACAAAAATAACTAAACAATGTTCACAATTTCAAACAAAGTTCTGCACTTGAAAGTTCATCAGATTTTTTTTCTATTTTTTTCAGGACAGTTACGGTCAATACTTCCACCCCTGTTTTGTTTTCATGTTGATTTCTGGGACTACCTGTATACAAACAAACAGAGAGGTAATACTAAATACTATATATATATATATAGTGTGTGTACAAATATCTATTATATTTTTATTCTCCGATAATAGATAGCATGATGAAAATTATGTGCAAATTTTATCAACTATGAAAGCTCAATTACAAAAAATATCAATTCCGTGTATTGCAATATGAATAGTTGATTGATTGATCTAATCTGCTTGAATGGTTTTCAATTGTACTTAAATTAATATAAATTTTGTTTAATTTCTTAAATATGATACATTCATCTACTAAATAGAATTTTTCGTATATCGTGATGAAGTCATATATTTCTAACTAATCTATTAAAAAATATCAAGAATAATTATTTTGTAAGTTTTAAAAATCTATTTTACTTTGTTCACCCCAGGTTGAGGTAAACTTTCTTGTCCTAATTATATGTGGCAATATCTTTAAATAACTTTAGATAAATAAAATAATTCACAAATAATTCACAATTTTTCCTCGATTTTATTTACAATGTCTAAAATAAATCCATAAAAATATTATCTTTGGCTTGAGCTTTAAAAAAATCTATTACACCACACATGGTTGCAAAGTCTATATCACTATGAATCTTTATTGCGTAAAAACTCTAAGGTGAGCAAATCGAATCCCGCAAGAAAAATGCTGAACCATAAAACTAAAGAAACAGCAAACTATTACTCGTTGTCTTCAAGGTATAGACCGAAGTAAATCTTATATATGCTTATATTTTATAAAAGCTTTTAGAAAAATGCAATGAATTATACCCCGCGGTTACATTGATGTATGGAACATATTTCCATATCCTCACGATGTAGAATATGGTTGATAGACGCTCATGTAATATTTTTATTTTATATATATATATATATATAATATATATATATATATAACTACCATGCCTAAGTTTTGTCTCAAGTTATCGACAAATTTGTTCCAATAAACCATCTATAATTTTTGGAAATATTTTGGAACTAGAAGCTATTCTATGATATCAACTATATTACCACGAAATCCCGCAAAATTCTGGTAAAATCTTAATATACTTTGTCTTGACAGGTTTGCTCTAATCAACCCCAATCTCTCCTAATTACAAGTACAACACCTTTTAGCCTGTTACCTATGTAACTTACCATTATCCCAAATTGGCCACGAAGTCGCTATTACGAACAGACGTGTGTTACAAATTTCTGTAATTAAATCAACAGTAACTTACGCTTGAGAAAGATTAGAAGAGAAGATAAAGAATACAATGTAATCGCGAAAACTTAAGATTAAATCAGCAATCTTACGAACAACTATTAGCAATTCCTGCTTTCATTATATGAGAGTCGTCTACGAAACTAATTAACGCTTGCGAATACTCCTAGTATTATACATTTTGAGTTGTGTCAACGATGAAAATGCAAAATGTAAGGCGAGCCATGTAAAATACTAAATTGATGTAATTTCGAAATATGTTCCAAAGGAAGGATCACGTTAAGAATTGTACCAAATATCGCTTTCCAAATATATATTGTGTAAATAAAATATAGCTTCAGCTTCAACTGGTAAGTTCAAGCTTTTCATTATATAGAAGTTGAAAATGGCTATTTGTAGGATTTTTAATCTCATTTTTTAACCCTTCGAAGATTCTACGAGTGTGTTATTTGAAATGAAAGCTCTTGCTTGTAAAAGAAAAATATAAAAAATATAATTATTTATTTACTTAAAATAGCTGTTAAACATATTCTTGGACCACAATAAATTCAAGTCGAAATGAATATAAATAATGTTTTAGTCATATTTTTTCTAAAAAAAATAAATGAACTTGAATTGGCCCACCCTTTACTTTTAAATACCTACGTATTTCTCCAGATGATGAAATTTGTATGCCCATTTCAACCAGATTTAGTTCAATTAATTTAGTTTAACAAAACAATCATGTAAAAGTTGCTTTATAGGTAAGACGTTAATATTTAACAAAAATATGTACATTAGTATGTATTTATTGCACATTAAATTACTACAAAATTGTACTATCCAACGAATTTCTAAAGACAATTTTAACTTTTATTATTTTTTTTAAATTTTTTAACTGAAGCTATTAAATTTTTTTGTCACGTTTATCTGAAATCTTTACAAATTCAAAATAGTTGATAGAATTGAAAAATCAAATTTTAGACAATGTGATATATATGAGGCGGTATTATATAAAATACCATTTATATAATAATAATAATATATAATAAACTAGCAAACCCGACGAACTCCGTTTCGCCACCAGAGAAAGACGAAAAATTTTTTGTTTGTTTTATATTTAAAAAGGAAAAATTTGATTTTATAACACAACAGTAATGAATTTATCTCGATTACAAAAATGAAGTGTTTTTTAGTTGAACTTCTCTAAGTAAATGAAAGTGATTCCGAAAATTATCCGTTTCATTGAAGTGCTTTTGGTAAACCACATTTTTTGTTTTTTGGTCTGACGTTAATACAAACAAAGCGGACTCGTGAACAGGCAACGTATAACTGCGCATGTAAAAAACAATGATTTTCTAAATAATCTATTTGAAATTTATCCCGAAAACACTAAGCGATTGGCCTTGCGACTTGTTAATTGTCATTGCGAACATAAGGCGAACTGAAAATTGCAATCGTTTGAAGTCAAACAGAAGACCAGTCGCAATAATTGGTATGTCACCAAATCGCCAAATTTGATTGAATGGTTGAATTCAGTGCGTGTACATCATTATTCTTTGCGGAAAGAATTGCTCGTTGACTTAACCAAGCATAATTCTGATAATTCTCATTAATGTCATTACTCGAATTTTTAATTACGGTGCGTGAAGTTCCAGCAATTTCCATTAAGGCACGATGCCATGCACCACTAATTTTCTTAGCTATAAACCTTGCGGAGCCCGAATGCAAAATTGTCGAAATCGGTTTGTGCGTTCTGGAGTTCAGGAAGGAAAACCCAACTTATTTTTATTATATATGTAGAGTAGATAATAATAAGAATAAGGATTTTTTATTTATGTGCGGTTTTATAAATCTGGTTTGTTGATCATATCTATATTAAAATTAAAAGATTCTACCAATGTTCCGATAATACAACTTGTAAATAATTTATTTATGATATCGATTAAATATTATTCTGTTAAATTAAAATAATCTCCAAATCTAAAAGTCCTAATTTAAAAGATTCTGAGACGTTTTGGACATTTTACACAACCCCTTAATAATGATATTTGAATGTACCGTTTGAAATCAGATACTAGATATTGGAAATTAGGGTTTCCCCGTAATTCAGTGGTTAGATCTTTGGCATCAATACATCCACAAAGTTCCAGTACCGTTGCCCACCTTAGGCATACTGATAACAAACAGTAGTACTATTGTTTTCTTAAAAATATCGATGGCAATATGTTTTCAGACGAAAATAGCCCTTTTCCGAAATTGCCGCATCAAAAACCATCAGTTTAAAAAAAATCTAAAAGCAAAATATATCGTCCACAATCAGGAAAACTTCTAAAAAATACAAATTCAAGTATCTTTTCTACTAAGTTTTAAATAATAAACATATAAATTAAATAGGATCAATAATAAACGGTGATAATAGAATTATCTAACCGAAGTATCAAAATTGAAATGGCAAGGAATTCTTTGTAATTAATCACATATTTTCAATAGTGATCCATTATCGTCAATTCGCATTTATCAAACCATCAACATGATTTACATCAGAACTCACAATCTGATTCACGTATTCATAAAGTTAAATTTACAAAACTAGGTTGATTGATAATCAACCTCTTGAACTGACTAAATCTAATTCAGTTCCAAACAATCCATCAGTCGTTATACTGTTCAGCGGAGTACCATGCCGTGGTTTCACATTCAAACAATAACAGTCATTTTGCACCCGCGGCGAAGCAGTTGCTAATAGAACGAGAGCTTGGTAATTTATGTATAATGTTAAGAAAACATAGATGCATTATAAATTTATTTAATGTGGAAGAAATAAGCTGTGGTATATTATAATATGTTTTTCTATTTTAGTATAATTTATTAGCTATTCCTTCCTTATGCTCAGTTATGAATAAAATAAATTCTTTTCTAGAGATACTGCAGTGAGTTATGTTAGTATTTAATGTATATAAAATAACATTAATAATTTATTATCGAATATATTAAATATTGTAATAATGCCATACTTATTATAGTGGTTCGAATGAGTAAAAAATATTTTTTTGCGAGATTCCTATTTTTGGTGACCACCTTTATAGATAATATTAATAGGGTATGCATAGAATTAGAACTTCTCACAATTTTATTGTCTCTGAAATATATTGAAATTTGATTTACTGCCGCATATCAAAGCACAATATCGCTGTTCTTCAATTGATTTATATAATAAAATTTTATTGTCGAGCTCTATTCTTTAAAAAGGTATTTTAGAGCATTTGAATTGTGAGTTCTATTGAATATTTAAAAGACATTGAACTGAATTTGATTGAATCAGCAATATTTTTTAATATAAATTTTTCTGTAAAAATTTTATAAGTTGAATATGAAAATATGTAAATAAATATATAAACCCTTCTCTAACGATATAAAACATTTGCACCTACTCGTACATAAAAATATTTAAAATGCAACGTTGTAAATATAAAATCTTGCCAACTACATTTTTGCAATACAGTAGTGTATTCTGTCATCGTTTCTATTTTAGCAAATTAAATCTAAATTTGGTTGGCAGGTTTGACCTATTGAATTGATCCAAAATTAGATTTCAACACTGAAATGCAAAATTTCATTATTACACGTAGCCTTGTTTCAGATTATTGTGACAAACACAAACAAGGACATACGAATTAAATCCAAAACTATTCTGAACCATTTCTATTAGAATTGAGCGGTGCACAAATCCCTTGTAAAACAGCTTTTTTTAAACTAAATTTTTTTTTTATTTATCATTAAGTTATTTATACTTTGGCCAGGGTAAAGGTTCAGTTGATCATTTTTATCCTAACCCCACACAGCATTTATAACGGTTATTAAAAAACTATTAAATCTAACTAAAAAGAATCATATTAACATATACTTGAAAATAAATTATATCCAGGTATCATAAACTGAATAAAAGATCCAAAAATTAAAAAAAAATACCAACAAAATTATTTTTATTTCGAATATTGATACGTGACTATTTATCTTCTGAAATTAATTAATGTGATAGCAGCTTACACATCTTTTGCCTTCTTGACAATTAGATCATTGAAAATTCTATACTTGATTCTGAGGTGATGATAGTGTACCTTTTCTACCTGTGGACCTGTAAGCCTCTCTCTAATATAAAATAACATTAGTTATTTAAATAACATTAAAGATATTATTCATGAGATAACGAAAAGCTTAATACTTTGTAAAGTCTGGCATTATTTGAGAAACTAATCGAGAATTTAGTAATGTGATATAGTTCATCATTCAATACTAACTTGGTAACACAAAACTGTTCACATAAAATTGTACCTACACAACCAGTACTAGAATTAATATCTAGCATTAAGCAATGATTGATACAGTAAATTGAAAATATATATCTACAATTTAAATTTCAACATAGTTTTTGGACAGATTATGTTTATAAAACAATTTGAAATTATTAACTGATCGAATTGCCGTATTGAACATGGGATATGGTTAAGATACTTTCTTCGTGCTCTTGGTTTATAATTCATTTTCATCATTTCGGCTGCATGAATTCAGTTCGCGAGAGCAAATCCATTAATGGGAACAAATGAGCAACGGTATCATTGGCTTATCCATCTATCATTGTTTACAGAATGTCGGCGACGGTTCGTTTCGCACGACTGCATATCGTTCCCTTGTAATGCAGCCTCCCGCCCAACTATCGCCCTACCGCTCAACTATCGCCCGCCTACCGCCTCCCGCCGTCTGGGCAACCGGCGAACGCTATTAATAATACTGAAATAACAATTAAGCAGCATTGTACCTCCAGCGAAACACATGTATGCAACGAACGCGGCTTGTACGTCATGCAAACAAATAACCGACGAGAGAACTAGAAAAAGTAAACGCTTTTCTGTGCCCTCTCAGTGAAGGATGAAACTGCATGCACTTGCTTGGTAACATGAATATAATTGATGGCCAACAGGGTAACATAACATGTTTTTTGTTAATATTTTGTAAAGCCACAACTGATTTGAAAAACTAATCAGCATGTAGTCAATTTGTTTACTCATCATTTGGTGTACCTACTTCATATTTTATACTGGGTTAATATAGGATTTGATGAGCCTATGATGATACTACATGCACTTGCATGAGCATAAAACGTGCGTAATTCTGATGGACAACAATTTGTGGACTACATCTTCTCATACTCATCAGCTGGTATACCTACTTCATCAATTCATACTGATTAATATGAAATTCGATTCCTCGATTGTGAGTGTATAATAAAACTATATGAACCTGCTCCAGTACACAACTGTGCATAATTCTGATGGGAAACAATTTGGTGTACTACATCTTTTCATACTCATTATTTGGTGTACCTACTTCATCTTTTTGTACTGGATTAATATAGGATTTGATGCCCTGAGCCTATGATGATACTACATGCACTTGCATGAGCACAAAACTGTGCATAATTCTGAAGTACAGCAATTTGGTATACTACATCTTTTCATACTCAATTCGGTGAACTTACTTCATCTTTTCATACTGGGCCGATAATATAAAATTTGATGCCCTGAGCATATGATGAAACTATATCCACCTGCATGAGTACAGAACTGTGCATAATTCTGAACTACAGCAATTTGGTATACTACATCTTTTCATACTCATCATTTGGTGTATCTACTTCATCATTTTATACTGGGTTGTTAATATGAATTTTACGGCTTAAGTGTGATAAAACTACAAGCACTTGCACAGGTACAAAACTGTGCATAGTTCTGATGACCAACAATTTGATGTACTACATCTCTTTATTATCATCGTTTGGTGTACCTACTCTATCAATTCATACTGGTAAATATAATTTTTTTGCCCTGATTGTGGGTGTATGATGGAACTTATAAGAACTTGCATGAGCACACAAACTGTGTATATTTTGATGGTCAACAACTTGATGTACTACATCCTTTCATACTCATATTCATACCTTAATATATTTTCCTATCATACCTTAATATTTTTTCATATTCATACCTTAATATTTCACATTGGATCGTTAATATAAAATTCGATGCTCTGAGTGAAAATATAAGTGCAAGAACTCTGATGAAACTATATGCACCTCCATGAGCATATAATTTTGATGGACAAAAATTTGGTATTTGGATTGGTTTTAGTACAAATTGAATTATACTTGAAACAACTCACTTTTTATTCATATTGGCATAAAACAGTATTGATCAACTTTAGGAATGTTGTGGAACAAAAGTTGAAAGTCACGCGGAACAACATTGTGGCAGAATACTTATTAATTTTAATAGATATGATTATTCAATATGGAAACCAATAAAATCTTTGAGGAACCCAATTTATTTTAAAGTTCCAATAAGAATGGAATCACCATCTTTAGGTGATAATAACCCGAGTGGACCATCCCAAATATATCTAAACGCTTTTAAACCCCGTCTAAAAATTAGCTATTTTTTTAATTTTTATATTATCTGCAATTTGTTGTCACAGTACTCACCATTTATTTTTGCTTTATTGTTAATCTTGATTTTTTCATATAAAAAAGCTAAAGCCTCATAATTCACTCTAAACTTCAAAGTCTTTCAAAAGCGCAGACTTTTGACTTCCATTCAACGACAGAAATAAAGATTATGCTTACTACAGTTTGGATCCTTATTTAGTCAAAAACTCGTCATAACCTCACCGTACCTCAGTTTGACCACATTTATAGCTACCAACTCCTCATATAAAACAACTTATATGTGTCTCATAATTAAACAATTCAACCTTATGCTCATCTTTAATCACTCATTTGAAATCTTAAAAATTCAGAATATTAAGAATTTCAATTAAAAATTAAATTAATTATTAATTTATATAATTCGCAACGGCAATATTTTCCTAATCAGAAATTGCTCAACAAATAGTTTTCAAAAGAATATAATTTTGATTTAGTTCGAGGTACAAAACTAATGAAAATGTGTATTCTATATATTTCAAGTCTACACGGGCAGTGAGCTACTTTTGTTACGTAACATTAGTTCGCGTACGCGGAAATAAATGTTGCAATAAATCATAATACAGCTTAAAGTGTATTGCGCCAGCAAGGATTTTAGTATTCGGCGCAAGAGCGGAAAACGATTTAGAACTCCATATATAAGTTTTCTGACAAGAATTATTTTTATGAGTCGCTCTAAACAGCTCCCTACAATGTACATAATTCAAAGGAAAACGTAATAGTTTTGATGCACAGTTAATTTGAAATTAGTGGAATATTAAATATATCACTAATAGTCCAGTAATTTAAGCTTAAATTAGGCAAGAATCTCCGAACTCGAGATATCGAGCTGTAAGTTTGTAAGTTGTCTCAAAACCTGCATATGATGGTAGGGTGTCAATACGATATGTAAGTGTCATAAGGGTGTCAATATACAAGTATTTACATACTTACAGCTGGGTATCTCGAATTTCGAGGTAAACTATAAGTGATAACTTTCTGATGTACAAAAACATTAAAAGATCATTATATTTTCTATCATAATTATGTATCTACTATGTCGTGATTTAAAAAGATCTTGGGTATCTCTAACTATCCCCCATAACATTATGTATCGGTTGAACAATTTCTTAGGTACATGGTAATATTTTTATGAACGATGTAAAAAGTTCACTTATATGTTAATTGTAGTTTGACAATTTTTGATATAAAAGCTAATTTTATAATTACTAGCTAAGATATGTTACATATTAACCTTAAATTTAAATTAAAAATTAAAATTAAATTTTTATTCATATCTAATGCATATAATCATTTTTATAAACTAAATAATAATAAATTTGCAATTAGAAAAGATTCAAAAACATTTTCCTACTAATTCAATGTCTTTTATATGTTAACATATGTTCAGTTTACATGTGCAAGTCAAAAACTTCTAAATGCCAAAATCCATGTATAACAATTCTCGTATATCTACATCGACATGAAAATAAATTGCCAAATCTTTTACGGACTTGTTTCTGACATCGTCGGATAATCAATATGAATTGAACACTCCGTTTAACTTCGAGTATTTCTTTCCTTCGTGAAAAATCATTTATACCTATAGCTTGAAATATTAAGAAACGGAGTTCTTGATCTGAACTTTGGCTTACCGTTCTTCATTTTCATTAATGGTCAAGTGAAATAAATAGGTCTTATAGAATAATAAAAAAAAGTAAAATAAACAAGACATTATATTTAATAATTATCTCATACAAAGTAGTACTACATCACTGTAGTATAATGCATATATGGCGTTTTATGTAATAATCCATATGATTTGTAGGAAGTACCAACTTTAAAAAAAATTGTCAAATTTTATGACCATCCGACGATTAGTTTAAAATTTACCGAGGCTCAAGTGATTTAGAGTTATTCAAAATAAAATGAATTTAAAGCAATTTATCGGATTTTGCCCCATCAAAGTAAAGGGTAAAAAAGTAACTTGCTGATTGTAATTAGATTTGTGAATTAAGTTTATATCAAGTATGGAAAAATTGCAAAGAGTTCATTGATAGTGAATATATAATATCTTTCCAATATGCTTTCGATTTACCTTTACCTGTAAAAATGTAACTCGTGTAATATTTAATAAAGCATCACGAATAAATGAATTTCATTGAATAATTAAGTTAATCACATACTATAAATTAATTCTTTATTTAAAGTCACAATCTATTTTTAACTTTCCGTAGGGTAAGTTTTTATGATCATCCAAAAATCAAAAATGAAAAGTTTTGCATATATTCACGTTTTGAAGATTTCTGAACAGTGTGGCATACCATAGAAAAAATAGATGTGTGTATGTATGTATGTACATGGTCTGTTCAAAAAGTACCCGGAATTACTAATATTAAATTCGCGGGTCTGGAGGGTCTGATTGTCAAAATTTTTTTTTTATTGTGTTGGTATACATGCCCCTGAAGTATGATGAAATTTTCAGCTATATTCACTGTTTACTTTGTCTGTGGTAGTCGCTAAGGTTCGACGTGTTTTTCTGAGCTCGGCGATTTTTACAATGGAAGAATTGAAAAAGTCAAAGAATTTGTATAAATTTTGCGTAAAAAATGAAATAAAGTGTTGCAAAGTGCAAAAATTCACCAGATATGGCTCCGTGTGACTTTTTCCTATTCCCAAAGTTGAAGAGACCCATGAAAGGACGGCGGTTTTCCTCGATTGAAGAAAATCGCCGAGAGTGCTCAAGGACATATCAAAAAGAATATCAAGGGTGCTTCGAAAATTGGAAAAAAACGCTGGCATAAGTGTATTATATCTGGGGGGGACTACTTTGAAGGGGACCACATTAATGTAGACGAATAAATAAAATATTTTTTAAAAAACGAAAATTACGAAAACTTTTTGAACAGACCTCGTATGCATGGCAAAATTTTTTGTCCACGTTTTTGGGCGCTCATATCAACCGAGTTGAATGATTGAAAAACATTCGATTCCTGTTGTTAAGGATATGTGATGATTAGTTTTTGACAAAGGCAGATCCAGCCGTTTTGGAGATACGGAGTAAAATATGCAAAAAATTGCAGTTTTTGAGAGAACTAAGCAATTGATTTAAGTGATTCAAAAGTCTTTCTAATACCGAAATTTAATTAAGATATAATATAGTACATTAATAACAGGTGAACCACTGGGTTTTCCTTTTAAAATTCTATGTTATTTGTCAAATTAATTACTTAGTGTCTTTCTATTTAGACAGATTGTAATTTATAAGAAAATAAAAAATAAAAAAAAGTCTTTCTGCTCGTGTAGACGAAACGATCGTTTTTTTGGGAAAGATTTTTATTTGTTTTTCAAAAAAATTTTTTTTTTTATTATTGTAAATAATTTTGATTTTAATTTTAATTCTAGCTAAAGATCTGAAGCTCATTTATATATAATATATAGTTATATTTATATATTATATATATTCAATTTATAAAATTCCCATAAATGTTAGACAATGTCCTTCATTTTAAATCCAATTGATTAAGTTTTATTAACTTCCCGTAGGGTAAGTTATTGTAATGGCCCTTTGGCAAAGGCAGGCCCAGCCATTTCGAAGATACGGAGCTAAATATGTAAAAAATTGCAGTTTTTTGAGAGAACTAAGCGTCCGATTTCAATGATTCAAAGAACTTTCAGCTTAACAAAATAATTGATTTTGTTTTTTTTTCTCAAAAAAAATTTTTTTGTCTATCGAAAATAATTCAGATTTTATTTTTAATTCTGACTATGGTTCTAATATATTTTAAACAAATAATTTAAACTTTGCAATTCAGTTTATATAATTCTTACAAATATTAGCCAATGTTACAATATTTATAAAAATCTATTTGAAAACATTCAGTATTCCTCGAACATTTCGTTACGGTACGTGAAGTTCCAGCAATTTGCCTTAAGGCACGATGCCATACACCCCACTAGTTTAGTTACTTCTTGTGTAAACATATATTAATGTCGTCGTACAATTTATAAGCTATTATGCGTTTATTTTAATGATTTAATATATAACAAAACTAATTAGTGTTAATACAAAATAAATATGTAACTATACGAGTATAACTATAATAAAAATCAAGTCATATATCA
>NW_020537469.1:0-17500 GCF_003426905.1 Ctenocephalides felis
GCTTATCTAATAACTGCGCGCAAAAAGCATCAGTATCTGGATTATCATTTTCTCTAATAGTAGCACTAATTAATTGTCTCAAAATATTTCTAAACCGCAATGCATAATCCGTTACGCTTTCCTTCGAACCCTGCCTACATTGACTGAATTCAATTCGTAATGAAGATACTGATCTAACGCTTAAATAAACACTTTCCAGAAGAACTTTATGAATCGATGGAAAAAAAACAATCTTAA
The DNA here is from genome assembly GCF_003426905.1 of Ctenocephalides felis. NCBI lineage: Eukaryota > Metazoa > Arthropoda > Insecta > Siphonaptera > Pulicidae > Ctenocephalides > Ctenocephalides felis. The sequence continues at coordinate 238 of NW_020537469.1, forward strand.
GCCAATATCCACCGGCGAGCCTACTTATTGGCCAACAGATCTTAACAAAATCCCCGATCTAATAGATTTTTTCATAACTAAAGGCGTTAACAATAATTGTTTAGATATCAAATCAAATTTAGATTTAAATTCTGATCATTCGCCAATTATTCTGCAATATTCTACAACTACAGAAGTAAATCAAAACTCATATTTTCTAACAAATAGATTTACTAACTGGTCATGAAAAAATTTCTTGCAACATACCTCTTAAAAATGAACAGGATTTAAACTTGGCGATAACAAACTTCACAATTCTACTATCATCAGCAGCTCAAAAATCTACTATACATTCAAATGCAAGTAGCAAACCTAATTATCCTATTAACATTAAAAAAATTATAGCTCAAAAACGCAAATTGCGAAAAATATGGCAAACCACAAGATCACCGACCGATAAAACCAAATTTAACTGTGCCTGCAGGAATCTTAAGACTTTATTATATGAATATAAGAATGAATGCCTTAAAATTATTTAACTAATCTTTCATCCACTAAAGACACAAATTATTCTCTTTGGAAGGCAACGAAGAGATTAAAAAGGCCGATAGTACATATACCTCCAGTGCGTAAACTTGATGGTTCCTGGGCAAGAAGTTCAGAAGAAAATCGGAAGAATTTTCAGAACACTTGCAAAATACATTCCAGCCTCATCCCCGCAGTTGCAACGTAAATGATGAAGATTTTATTCACAATTGTCTACAGAATGTATCTATACCAGGCCAAATAGTAAAACGCATAACGGTGACGGAATTGAAAAATTATGTCAAGGCTGCAAATCCTAATAAATCTCCTGGACCAGATAAAATTACGATAAAAATGATAAAAGAACTGCCAGAAAAGGGATTTAGATTATTAACAATAATTTTCAATTCAATTCTTAGATTAAAAGTGTTCCCTCAAGCTTGGAAAATAGCTAAAATAATTCTTATACCTAAACCTGGGAAAGATCCTCATTTATTGTCTTCCTATAGACCAATAAGCCTTCTTCCTTGTGTTTCGAAGATATTTGAAAAATTATTACTCCACCGCATTAAGTCAGAATTGTTGAATCAAAACCTAATTCCAAATCACCAATTCGGCTTTAGAGAACAACACTCAACCATAGAACAGGTACATCGCCTAGTAAATATAATTAACGAATCGTTCCATGCAAAAAAATATTGTTCGGCTGTGTTTTTAGACGTTGCGCAAGCATTTGACAAAGTATGGCACACTGGTTTGTTGTACAAACTAAAACTCTGTTTATCAGAACCGATATTTTCAATAATAAAATCGTTCCTTGAAAATAGGGAATTTTTCGTCAACATTAACAACGAGGAGTCGACCAGAAGAAAGATCCTTTCTGGGGTGCCCCAGGGAAGCGTCCTTTCTCCAACTCTATTTCTTATATACACAGCGGATTTTCCTTTATACTCCGGAACAAGCGTGTCGACATTTGCTGACGATACATGTATCATTGCCTCCAATAAAGATCCCGCAATAGCTTCGCAACTATTACAAGAACATCTAGATATTGCTACAAAATGGCTTTCTTTATGGAGAATTATGACAAACGGATCAAAATCTACGCATATCACTTTCACGCTGCGTACTGGTATATGCCCTACAATTAAGTTAAATGGACAGGAAATCCCAGTAAAAGATAGCGTAAAATATCTGGGAATACACCTAGACACAAAATTAAACTGGAGAGTTCACATTAACAAGAAAAAACAGCAGATTGATGAACTATTCAAAAAACATTACTGGCTTCTAAATAAACGTTCCGAACTATCGACAAATAACAAGTTAATTATTTATAATGTATTTTTAAACCAGTGTGGTCTTATGATTCAACTATGGGGCACCGCCAAAAAAAACAATCTACAGATTATCCAGCGAGTGCAGAACAAGATCCTAAGGCAGGCATTGAACGCACCTAGGTACGCTCCCAACTGGCTGATTCGCCAGGACAGCAACTTATTGACAGTCAATGAAGAAATTCTACAAAAACAAGCAATTACAAAAAAAGAATAGACGAGCACCCAAATTACTTGGCCAACAAAGTATACTCAGAAGCGCGCCCAACAAGATTAAAACGAAAAATTCCAAACGATCTTATAAATTTGTAAATTATTATTATTATTATTGTTATTACTACTATTTTATTTATTTATTATTATTATTATTATTATTATTATTATTATTATTTCTTATCTTACTATTTCTATTATTGTTATTTGTTATATTTTATTATTTTTTCTAGTATTATTTTATTATTCTGAAATTTTATTTATTATTTATTAATCTTATTTTTATTATTATTTGCTTATATTTTACATTAAATCATATTACGGATATTATTTTCATGTAAATTTTATCCTTTACTCTTTTATTTATTAAAATTTATATTATTATTTATCAATATTACTTGATGTTAATAAATTAGCAGTTGTAATAATTATTGAAATTAAAAAAAAAAAAAAAAAACTTTCCAAGCATAATTTTAATTCAGGAAATTTGGTTATAGTTTTGTAGCGTGTGGCCTCTATCGCTCGACCACCTAACTTGACATGTAATATAAAATTTAAAAGAGGAAAATGATTGCTTGGATCGATATTATCAAAAATATATGAGCATGTATATAAAAATTCGCTTAATTTTATTATCATTGCCATCAAATCTAGGTACCATATCCATGGCCTTTTCGAAAGATAAAACTGGAGCCATGTTTTGATTTTCAGTTGGTAAATTAAATTGATTTCCAGTTGGTAAAGAGATTGCAGGAAGTGAGGAAGAAATTGGAATTGGATTTGGTCTAGGTATGACGACTATGCTATTATTAAAGACAGCGCTACTTAAATCTAAATAGTTTCTCAAAATTAATAATGGTTACACCACTCTCGAATATAGATTCTGCTGACAGGCCAAGAATTCTCTGCTCTGGAAGTAGAAGATCTGCAATTTCGCGTTCTCTCGACATCAACACTTTATTTTGAACAATAAGATTAGTAAAATGGTAATAAAATGTAAATATGAAGTTAGAATTTCATATTAAATTTAAATTTTTTTGACAATGATATGAATGTATATACTAAGTCAATTGAAGCCAATTCAAAATTGACAATTGGAAACCTTAATTGGCGAACTCATAAAAAGAGACAGCAGATTGAGATAAAAACCAAAAAGCTTTACTGGTTACTAGGGACTAAATCCAAACTAAGCTCATACAATAAGCTACTTTTATATAAATTTTTATTCAAACCAATTTGATGCTATGGTATATAATAAGACTAATATAGAAATTTCAAAACAAATTTTTGAAAGTTGCCTCAGGAGCTCCAAAATATGTTCCTAACTGGTTGATTCATGTCGACACGAATATATCTACCATAAATGAAGTAATAACAAAAACAGCACATAAGTATAGAAACAAGCTAATCAGTCACCCAAATTCATTACCAAACTCCTTGATAATAGAGAACTATCCAAGAAGATTGAAAAGAAAAGCGCCACTGGATTTAAGCCATCAACTCACCTGATAAAAAACGGAAATAACTTAATCATCATTTATAAGAAATTAAGTTATTAAATTAAGAAAGAAAATAAGTAAATAGTTAAAATTATATAATTATCAATAAAATATTGCGAATTTATATCCAATGGGAAAAAACCACTGAGTTGTTTTGCCAACATGCCCTTTTAGAATACAATGTCCCTTTTGGGCCGACTATTGTAAATTCATCAAATTTATTAAATGTCCTTAACCAGACAGTTGTAAATAAAAGAGATAATAATAATTAAAAATATATGCGTTGTCAAATTATACGATAGTACGAATCTTCGATTGCAAATGTCACATATGAATCGACGATACCCGGTATGGACTCTCATATGCCTCCTTAGGTCACTTCGGGTGCTGAAGGACCAATCGCATTTCGTGCATCTTAAAGGCTTTTCTCCAGTACGTGTCCTAAACTCATCAATTTTAAAATTAGAAGAATAACACATAATCAACTTGACAACCATCTATTTGACACATGAGTAGGCGATACATCTCATTTGAATAATATTGTGTGGGAAGTCATTTCGAATAAACTGCTGTTTACAAAAATTTTCAAATTAAAAATGTAAAGTTTCTACGCGGATTTGAAATAATTTCTCACCTTTTGGACTTTCTCTGGATTGGCACGAGTTTTCAAGACTAAGACTGGCCAAATCGATTCAGCCGTTTTCGAGTTTTACTTGGACATTTGAAAGAGCGCTCCATTTTATATATAAGATATATATATTATATATATAATATATATATATATATATATATATATATTCTTATATATAAAATTCTTCTGTAACAATGTAAGTTTCATAATTCCTCCTAAACTATAATTCGGATTTTCATGAATCTTCCTGAAGTTTGTTTGGGAAATTTTCTAGAATGTTTGATTCATAGAAATATAGTTAGATTGTAGAAATAAATGGAAAAAATTACAAAAACCGCTTATCATTGTTTGCCCTTGAAAATATTTGAAGCTTAGTTTGACATTAAACAATTGAAGACTGTCATTTGCCAAACATTTATGTTCACTTATAGGCTAAGGCAATATTAAAATATAATAAATTCATGATTATGATTAAGGAAAATGTAATGTCTACATTATTAATGCCGAAGCAGCTGAGATGTGCCAAAAATTAAATTAATATAAGATGCAAATAATATAACATGCATTTGACAAGTGATGCAGTCTGCGCATGCGTCTGACGTGCGCGTGTGTTTGCTTTTGCTTGCAATAATTTTGTTTGCGCACTTGCGAACAGATTCGCTGTACGAATTCGTGCAAAGGAAACGAGCCATAAGTGATTGCGCTCAAAAATATTAAATTTGCAGTCGTTTTGCCTTACTATACAAAGTCACAATACAAAAAAAATATTTAGAAGTTTCATTGTGTCAAAAATTCATATTATTGTCATTGGGTACGGAATATTTACTCAATGGAGCCCTTTCGGTCTGAACTTTTTTTACTGTTTCCATTTCGTTTGGAATTTTGAAACCAGGTTCATCTTACTCTTCAGAAGTGAAACAATTTAGACTCCTTTACCACTTCTCGGGTGGATGACATTTCTTTTCAGTGGTGTAATTTTACTTTTTTCAAAATAACGTTGGGTATCGATAGAAGAACTAATTATAAGAAAAAAATGTTTAATAATGTTTTTCAAAAAAGCTAATACTTTTCAAGTTTGTAAAAATTTGTTTCTTTTTTGCTTTTTTCATCATTTTTTGCTAATATCTTCAAAAATATACATTTTAACGAAAATCATGTAATAAATAAAATTATATCAATTGAAATCTTAATAAATCGCTATTTTATAGTGTTTTAGGAACATTATTAGGCTAGATATGAAAATGGGTTTTTATAGTGCTCAAAATAAGCTTTAAAAGGAGTTCTGCGTGTAAAATGAGTAACTATCATACAAATAAAGACGCATATAATGTTTTTTCATTTAAATAAAATAGTTTTTCAGTGCCATTTCCACCAAATTTAAAAATAATCGTATTCCATCTAGAATTAACTTGGTTTAAGAGATCTTGATGGATTCTAGAAAATACCACAACTTTAGTACAAACGATTTTCAAAAAACTCATGATTTCATAAAAAAAACATTAAAAAAAAAAACATCCAATTTCTCATTATAATATCTCTGAAAGACTACGTATAAAAGTATATATATATATATATATATATATATATATATATGAAAATTCGAGGTATTTTTCTGAAAAATTATTGTTGTTTATTATTTTTCCGTTACACAAATATTGATAGAGGTATGATTAATTAAGGAGTGCGCGGTTGTCCAACCAGAGGTCTTTCGAGCTCTTTAACCTTTCGCCGTTTCACAATAAGAGAAGTTACGGTAAAATTTATGATAGAGAAAGTTGTAGCTCATTTAATCACCTTTAAGATATTGTATTACAAGTTCTGATAAAATCATAATTAAAAGAGTAATAATCCAATTAATGCGGTGGATGGTGACGGAGTGCAAATTGTTTTCACTTCTGAACTTAAGATAAAGATTAGCCTATTTCCAAAATATCAAGTAAATTGGAGCACAGTAAAAAAATTCACAGAGCAATAATTTTGTTGGTCGTAAGTTGAATAGAGCACATGTAAACAGGATTTGACAAATTAATTCACTTCAAATATAAACTTAAGCAATAATGTATATTGATTTATTGGAGAAAAAAATGTAACTTAGATAATAAAATTACTAAAAGCCAGTTAAAATATGGTACGGAATTATAAAAATTATAGGCAGCATTATGAAAGCAATTATTTTGGGTAGAAAAATAAAAGGTGATATTGCACCTTTGCCGCGAATGCTATATATTAATTCTTTCTGAATTTGTTGTACTTTTTAAAAGATTTCAATTTTCATCACGTGTTTCTTATGCTATAACCATATATCACAAAGGAAGACGATCATTTTTAGTGTGATAAATTTGGAAAATCAATGTTTTAGTCGTGAATAAATAAAAAATCATTCATTTATACATCCACATCTACAGGTATGACTAAAAATACTATATAACCCTTGAATGCAATAAAATAAATTGAGCTATTGGAAATTTGTTCTATATATCGCAGTGTAAAATTTTTAATATACAATTTTATTGAACATTTTTTAATATTTGTTAAATGAATAATTAAATTGTTAACTGTGGGAATTGAGAACAATCATTTTGTTTGAAACAGTTCTACATTCAACATCACTCATATATTGGTGTAAATAGTAATTCAAAAAACAGTAATTATTATTTTTAACTAAGCAGTAAATATTAGTATAAAATATTGAAAAATTGTAGACGTGGGTACAGAACAACGTCTGTCGGGTCAGCTAGTATATATATATATATAAATTATACTAATGAATGAATTTGAACAAAAGATGTTTTACATAGAAAGGGTTAGTAAGATGTATTAAATAATAAAATTTAGGGAAAAGATGACATGAATGAGAGTCAGATGATTACTATATTATAAATGGTTAGCAAAGTATTGTTTAATATCAAAATTAACAAATTCTGAAATATCATAGAAATATTGAGATTTTAAGAATTTTACTATAGTATTGTAGAATTTATGATTATTTAATTTTCGTATGTGAAGTGGTAGTAAGTTAAAAAGTTAAATTTCAAATCCGTCAATTAAATTTAAAGACGTTGCAAGTTTAAATACTGGGGCTTTAATTGTTAAGTTTCTTGTCTTGTAATGAGAATTCGACATCGAAGACAAATTGAAGCGTTCGGGGTTATTTCTTATAAATGATAAAGGAATGAGCAAAAATATACTGAGAATGGTAAGGATACTATGTTGACGAAAAATGTTTTCATAAGAAGATAAAGAACTAATAAAAAAAATTATTCTCAAAGCTCTTTTTTAACTTCCTGTAGGGTAAGTTATAGTAATCGCAAAAAAATCGAAAATGAAAATTTTTATATATCTTTACGTTTCATAGGTTTTTGAATATTTTGGCATACCTTAGAAAAAATGGATGTATGTGTGTGTGTGTGTGTGTGTGTGTGTGTGCGTAGTATGTATGTGTGTGCGGATACAAATTTTCGTCGACGATTTCGGGAACACGAATGAAGTAATTAGAATAATTTAAAAAACATTCGATCCGTATTGATAAGGAGACGTACTGGTTAGTTTTTGGCGGAGATAGGTCTAGCCGTTCCGAAGATATGGGGCAAAAAGTGCCAAAAACGGTACCTCAGTTTTTAATAGAACGGAGCGTCCGATTTTAATAATTCAAAAAATATTTTACTTGTATTAACAAGATGAAGATTTGATCAAATTTTTATAAGGGCAGGTTTAGCGGTTTCGGAGATCTAACGAAAAAAGTAAAAAAAATGCCATTTGGCGGTCAAAAATGATCATTAGACATATGCACATCAAATTATCAGATATTTTATAGAGATTTTAACAATAAGTAAAAATTTTGTTTACATTCCTATGGGTTCCGTACCAATGTTTACCCGTTAGACAGCGACGCGGCGCTTACGCGCTTTATAGTTTGTCTCTATGCATTTAAAGCAGTACGATTGCTTTGAAAAAAAGTTCAGATCTTCCAAAATATGCCAAAATATAGAAAACATTTTTAAAAAAAAAAAAAAATTTAAAAAATATTTTTTTTTTTATTTATTTTTTTTTTTCAAAAAGAAGTAATTTTTTGTCCAATTTATAGTTTCTCAAAAATCTTATTTTTTCGAAGTAAAATTTTTTCAAAAATGTATCGTTTTTAAAAGATAATAATTTTTGGTACGGGAAGTTCCAGCAATTTGCCTTAAGGCACGATGCCCTAATTGCCTTAAGACAGAATTCCACTTACAGCTAGTTGAAGTTTGAAAATGCCGGTTAATAGATGAAGAGAACCCCCAAAACTGGATTCCATATGCGATGTGGGAGTAAAAATTGGAGTAGTAAATTAAGAGAAGACAATTCAAACTAACCTTAGATTCAAGGACTCTTAACATAAAACACGTTTTCGTTAAATTAGGTGTTAATATAGAATCAATGTGATAGTCCCAATTTAAGTTTTTATGCAATTGTATGCCTAAAAACTTCGAGAGTAAGAAAATTTAAAAAGAGTATCGTTTACGTTCAGCGAACTTATCTCATTATTAATTTTATTAACAGTACGAAATGACATTATTTGGGTTTTATCATTATTGAGTAAAAGATTATTGGATTTAAACCAATTGGAAATTGAAGCCATTACTAAATTTAATTAGTTACTTATTTCTTCTAAAGAATTTCCCTTAACAATAATACTAGTGTCATCTGCAAAAAGAATAAATTTACAAAGATCTGAACAATTTGGAAGATCATTTATATATATAAGAAATAATAAAGGTCCAAGTATTGAACCTTGAAGGACACTGAGTTTGATATTTAATTTGTCTGATATTATTACCGAACCATCATCATCGCTCAAGTAATCAGACTGAGTCCTGTTTGATAAATAAGTCAAGAGCTAAACCACGCACGCCGTATTTTTCAAGTTTATTACAAAGGATATCATGGGAGATACTATCAAAGGCTTTGGACAACTCACAAAAAATTGTAATGCAAAACTTACCATCTTCAAAAGAATGAACAATATCATGTAATAAAGTGTATATAGAATGGGATGTTGAGCATTTTTGTCGAAATCCGAATATTTTTAAATAGAATACCGTTTGATTTTTAAATAGAATGCCGTTTTTTGTTGAAATATTATTAAGACGACTATGTAATTTTTTTTTTCAAAATTTTTATCAAAAGTATTTAATAATGAAATTGGTCTATAATTATTAATTAAATCAGAGGCCCCTTTTTTATAAAGAGGCTTAACTTTTGAATGTTTAAGATGATTTGGATAGGTGCCTTTATCGATAGCGTTTTTAAAGCATATGAGAAGTTTATCAATAAATAATGGAAAAAATTGTTTTAAAATGTCAGATGAAATTTCATCTGGCCCTGAGGAATAAGAATTATTAAGAGAAAAAATTGGATGCGACAATTCCTCGGAGGATATAGGATATAGATAAAAGGAATTTGAATTAGTTTTTATTTTAGAAAAGATTGTATTTGAAATGACCGGATCAATAGTTACATTTGAAGTCAAACTAAAAACTAACGTCATTAACGAAAAAATTATTAAATGCGTTGGCAATTGAAAGCTGATCATAAATTTTCTATTATTAATATTAAGGCATTCAATATTGGTAGAATTTGCTTTAAAGTTAACTTCCGATCGCTTTTTGTTTATTATGAGAAGTGAAAATAATATTATCATTGTAATTAATTTTTGCTAGTTCACATAAATCGTTGAAAATTTCTCTATATTTCAAAAAAAATCATAAAACTAAAATTACTATTATGTTTGGATTCTCTTTCTAAACCCAATAATTTATTATATGAAATACATAGACCTTGAGAGTACCACGTTTAAGTTTTATTAATGTTCATTTTATGTTTTGATATAGGAAAAGCAGTGTTAAAATTGTGTAAAAAAGAATTTATAAGTGTATCAAACGTAAGATCATTGGAATGATCCAACATATTCCAAGTCTCTTTTTCTAATAGTTCCTTGAAAAATAATTTATTTTTTATATTAAATGTTCTTTTATACCGATACGCATAGGAAGGAGAATTAGGCAAAGAGAGTGAAATTCCATAATGGTCAGAAAGACCGGTATTAATTACATAAGAATTTACCATAGATATATTTGTGGAAAAATATCAATACAGTATGAGGAGGAGTTAGTTATTCTCGTAGGGTCTTTAATAGTAGGAAATAATCCGAATGATTCCATGCTAAATTTGAAACTATCACTAATCCGGTCTCTTTTGTTTAAATGGATATTGAAGTCGCCGCAATTATTGAATCATATTTAATAAAAAGTTCATCTAACAGATTAATATACTAAACTTATAAGCTTCTTAACGTCTTGGTCAGGAGATCTGTATACACAAACAACACAAAACGTGCTATGAGAAAAATGGGTTTCGATGGCACAAAATTCAAAGACTTTTTCTATAGGCATACATTAGTTTTGATACTTTTACACATAGATAAATAAGCATAAATAGATCGCTATCTCGGGCGATTTGACGTTACACTCATTTTAATTTACGAATAGATCACTACATGGCAGCACATGTACATGCAGTATGTAAATTAACCCCTGGTATTACTTCTACATTTGTACATAAAATCAATACAGTCCAAAAATCTGAAAAAAATTAATTATTAGAAATAAGAACAAAACATACGAAATACAAAATATATTTTCAAATATATCACAGACATATTTTTGAAGAATTATAAACTAAACAGAAATAACTGACTACTATTAATTAAAGTATATTACAGACATATTTTTAAAGTACTACAAATTGAAGAGAAATAACATATTCATATTAATTACTTAATGACTAATAATAATATATTAAAAACTTAAAAACTAAGAAGTAAAAAGCGCAGGAGTATTGAAATTTAGAAGGAATGACAAGTAATGCAATAATTTAAAAGGATAAAAAGAACAGCACATTTTTAAAAAAGAATGAATACTTTCCAAACAAAATAATCCTAAAAACAAAATATATATATATATATATTGATATCCAAATTGAGATAAAACTAAATTCCTAGGATTAAAATTCATTTACGAGACATTCTTGTTTGTTATCTCTCCATTTAATAGTTATTTTGTTATCTAATCAATCATTAATAAAGTTATATTTGACGAAATCTTTGAATAGTTTCTGTATAAGTAAGGAGGTTAGTTAAAACTATAACTAAACCCTTGCGCTTTATAAACTGTCTGGTCTTTGAGTATGCTCTCTTAATTGAGACAATATCAAAATTCTTGCCCTTACATTTGAAGTTTCCGGAATATTTGAAAACTTCTCAGAACATTGTATACTCTGTTGGAATTTATCCTTTAAATTATTGCAATGCGTTTTAATCCCGAAACAAAATTTGATGTATCATACATCTTCTGGGTGTTAAGGCACTCCTACGCCTTATCATTGCATTCTGCGGCAATTTGCAGTTACCATCAAGGACTTCTATTGAATATATTGTTATATCATATTAATTGAAGATATTGTAATTATCATATTAAATATTTTTGCTACAATTAGTATGAAAAAATACCTTTTCGGAAAACTGGTGTCAGAATAAGTGACTTTTAACCTGCACTTGGCAATCTTAGGGGTGCTGAAAAAATCTTTTTCAAGGTGTTTAGGCTTCCATCTCCTAAGAACATAAGATTCATTTATTAATATTTTTTTGCAAATGTTATTGAAGTATTTAGAGTTATAATTACTTGGCTTTGTCCTTGGAGTTGCAGATTGTTCTTCTGGTTCTGTATCAGAGCATTCTCCAGTGACTTGAAAACTATTCTGTTATTGCCGTAAAGGAGACACTTCTGTTTGGTTTCGATATCAAATTATCGTTGATTTGTGCCACAAACCGAAGAGTTAGGTCATCCATTAAAAGATTATTCGCCCTCTGCATCCAAATTGAAAGCATCTTTTTACACACAAATATATATAACTAGCAAACCCGACGAACTTCGTTTCGCCACCAGATGGTTTCGTGAGAAAGATGAAGAAATTTTTTGTTTGTTTTATATTTGAAAAGGAAAAATTTGATTTTATTATACAACAGTAATGAATTTATTTCGATTACAAAAATGAAGCGTTTTTTAGTTGAACTTCTCTAAGTTCAACCGTTTCATTGAAGTGCTCTTTGGTAAACCATATTTTTTGTTATTTGGTCTGACGTTAACACAAACAAAGCGGATGGTTTTCCAACTCGTGAACAGGCAACGTATAATTTTAGACCTTTCCAACGAATGCAAAATTATCGAAATCGGTTTGTGCATTCTGGAGTTATATCGTCAGGAAAAAAAATCGGACTTATTTTATATACGTAGATAATCTATTTGAAATTATTTAAAACAATTGTTGATTATTTTTATTACTCGAATTTTTAATTACGTTGCGTGAAGTTCCAGCAATTTGCATTAGGGCACGATGCCGTGCACCACTAATTATCTTAGCTATAAACCTTGCGGAGCCCGAGACTTTTCCAACGAATGCAAAATTGTCGAAATCAGTTCGTGCGTTCTGGAGTTATTTCGTCAGGAAGGAAAACCCGACTTATTTTTATATATATAAAAGATAATCTAATTGAAATTATTTAAAACAATTGTTGATTATTTTTATTACTCGAATTTTTATACACGATACATGAAGTTCCAGCAATTTGCAATAGGGCACGATGCCATGCACCACTAATTTTCTTAGCTATAAACCTTGCGGAGCCCGAGACCTTTCCAACGAATGCAAAATTGTCAAAATCAGTTCGTGCGTTCTGGAGTTATTTCGTCAGGAAGGAAAACCATATATATATATATATATATATATATATATATATATATATATATAACATTTTAATAGTATTTTCATGATACATATTAATTATATGCATAATACATCATTAAGTACATACCTGGTAATTAGATGCCGGAAAGACATGCATTTTTTTTATTATATTTGGGGTTATAACAATTTGGCACATAACACTTTATCATTTTAACTTAATAATAAATGAAAAAAGTATTCACCAAAACATAATTATATATAAACAATCACAGAAAAACAAATATAACACATCTCAACTACAATACGCGATGATAACTTGACAACTTATAGAAAATGGCCGATCAAATCAATGTAGATCAAGCCAGCTGCTAGATCAATGAAATTGGAAATCGTAGCGCCATCCTTCGAAATATTCAAATACCAATCCATTTCAAAACACGGTAATCTACATTTCTTCGGAGATTACCGGCCATGCTTTTACATTTCAATTTTGTTGAAGCAAAAATACAAACACCGCCGTGTTTGAAGACATTCCGGGCAAAGAAGGAGCATAAATTATAACCATTTAATTTGATTAATAAAAGTTTAGAGTCGGTTAACCAATGTTCCGTCAAGCATAAAAAATTTGGTTTATATTTAGTCAGAACTATATCAAATTTGTTTAATTTGTTAGGTAAATTTTGTATGTTCTGACAGAGAATGAAGAAATTCACGTTATCGGCGAAAGCGAAAGGATTTGGAGTTACCGGAATTTATCAGAGGCAGCATATCTCTTGCGAGAATACGACAAAGTTTCTGTTTGGCACTGGAAATAAAATGAAGGCCGTGTCTGGTGTAGTCCGTTCTGTTAACGTACCTATTGATACTGAAGATCCTAACATTATTGAATTTACCACGACCAAAGTCACGGAAAATGCAACGATTGGCGTTGAAAATTCTGGAATTTAGAGCATAATCGTCATATCGATGAGGAATTGTAACAATACAAAGATTTGTCTTGCTACATGAATGACGGGCTATATCTGATGCATCCCGAATAGCATAATTAGATTTAGTATCATTCGTCCCAGCCAAAATAACAACATAATCACGAGCGCCAAAATTCGCAACTAGACCCGAAATACCAGCAACCACGCTAAAGAAATCCGCACCGGGTTTGACCAATCCAAGCACACTGAATTTGGTACCTAACAAACCTCTTAAGAACTCGGACCAAGATCTGCCGTGGCTGTCAGACAAAACCAGTAGTTTAGGAGTGGCCTGGTGAGAGGAGGAAGAATGAGGTGTGGGAGACTCTTTGGCCGGTTGACCTGTACTTAACTGCTGGGGGTGATGCATTTAATCCAGATTGCATCTTTGAATTCTCGCCATTCAACTTGGAATTGGCTATTGCCAACTCTTTCGTTAGCCTGGCCATAATTCTGTCTTTCTCGTCAAGCGCTGCTTCCAGTGAATTTTTATATTCACGTAAACACAAACACTCGGCGCACTTTGCATTTTGACAAGTTAACATATTGCTCTATAACATCAAAACCGTAAAAGATACGAAAAAACTTTGTTCGTACGAAAGATGCAGAATAAAATTACGAATAAAATGATGTATAACTCGATATATGTCATAATATATTTTTCATGAGATTTTTCAATTTTTACTTTAAATTAAAAAATGTTTGAAATTTTTCGCTGACTTTAAATTCATTTGCGGGTTATGCTTTTTTTTACAATATTGTTTCAAATGATGTAAAAAGTTAAATTAGCGAGGTGCCTCAATATGCAAAAAATTGGCCCACTCTATTGATATTTCTTAGTAAAACCCGTATATTTAACCACAGTTTTCTAAGAAACCAATGAATAGGGTGGGCCGAATCATTATAGAAGTAAAATTAAGCGATATGGGCACCTTTTCATATGAAATATATGTGTTATTTAAATGAATTTTGACTTCAAAACCATATATCGCAAATAACTCTTTAGCCAGCGAAATTTTCAATAAAATACTGTTTTTAATAAGTTAATATATTAATTTAGGCATGTGAATAATTCAAATTGTGAGTTATATTTTGATTGATAGTTTGTACGGGGGTTTTTAAATCGGGTTTAGTTTGTTGTTATTTATTTCCATCAGA
Source organism: Ctenocephalides felis (assembly GCF_003426905.1). Classification (NCBI taxonomy): domain Eukaryota; kingdom Metazoa; phylum Arthropoda; class Insecta; order Siphonaptera; family Pulicidae; genus Ctenocephalides; species Ctenocephalides felis. The sequence goes on from NW_020537469.1 coordinate 15,326, forward strand.
GTGCGCTAGTATTTTTTTATAATAATTCTCGAAGTTTCGAAAAGGATATATTAATGTGAAAAATTGGCATAAATCTTCATTCAGTTCTCCAGTTAGACGTGAAGTATCAATGGCGAATTCTTATTTAAATTCCGGCGCAAGTGCCAGTAATTTGAATCATATGCGCTCGCATGATCAAATTACATTTGGGGAAGCAAAAGAATTTACTGGAGTAAATCTTCCGACAAGTATGGAAATTATCAGGTATTATTTTTATTTGGCCGAAATATCAAAAAAACAAAATAAAATGTTTTCATATAAAACATTTACTCCAAATGTGGTAACGAAATTGATTCAGACGTGGGAAAAAATTGATATTCCAATTATGGAGAAACGAAGTATCGCTAGAAAATTGAACCGATTGATTGATAAATATAAAAGTACAAATAAAAGCAAGTCTACCCAAGCATCATTTCAGGAGTTTGTAGAATCCACGAAAGAATTATTTTATATTGGAAAATGCAAATGTGATTTGCGAAGATTACTGTGTTCCTGTGGACTGATCCCAGAACATTTACAAGCGTTTATGATGGATCAACATAATGAGAGGAAATCTACGATACCAGAATATATTATAGAAATTGAAGATGAAGTATCAGAATCTACAATAACTAGCAATATTACTCCAGGTGAGACATATACTCCAGATGTTGATTTTGATTCTAAAAGCAGTTCGGAAAGTTCACAAAATACCTCTCATATAAAACGTGGTCCATATAGTCGAAGATATAAGGCTCCAAGCTATGCCTTAATGTGCGACAGATTTGCAATTTCTGATAGAGTTGGTTCTGGCGTGGTGACGGCAATCCTGCGTGACCTGGGCATAACGGATGATTGGGGCAATCCTGTCATTATGGATAAAAATAAAAGCGTTTGTGAGAGGCAGAAAAATAGGCAAGCTCTACACAAACGATATGATTCTTCTGAATTAATAGCATTTTCATTCGACGGCCGAAAAAATGATTCTATTACCATGGAAAAAATCGATAAGAAGTTTCACCCACGAATGATTAAAGAAGCGCATTTAGTTATTTTAAAGGAACCGAATGGCCAATTGTTGGGTTACACAAAATTGGAAAATGAAGATTCGGAAAGTAAAGTAATCAAATTGAACGAGTTTTTCGCCGATAAAGGAATAGCTCTCGATTCTTTGATAGGCATATGTTGCGATGGTGAACCAGCAAATACAGGCGTGAAAAATGGTATTTTACGTCGATTTGAAATTCAGTTAAACAGGCCACTGCATTGGTTTGTGTGTCTTCTCCACTTTAACGAACTTCCACTTTGCCATTTATTTAACTATTTGGAAAAATCATTGACCACTGGACCACGAACAAAAACTGGAATATTAAGCAAACAAATTGAAACATGCGAAAATATACCGGTGAGTTATAACATATTTACTATTTTTTAATACCCTATGTTCAAATTCAATATAATTTATTTTTTCCTATATACTTCCAGCCGGTAAAAGACTTTGAAACAATCCCACTTGAAAATTTGGCTGATATAAGTCCTGCTGACTCAAGTTATTTAATAAAAATAGCTAAAGCAGTTGCTTCTGGAGAAGTATCGACAGGCTTAGCTAACATGAAACCAGGGCCAATAGCACATTCCCGTTGGCTCACGAAGGCTAGTAGGTTACTTCGGTTATATGTAACTACTAATAAGCCATCCAAAAATTTGAAAATTCTGGCAAACTACGTAATGAAAGTATATATTCCAATGTACTTTAACATTAAATATTACAACTCTGTGGTGTATGGTAGTATATTATTTTATAAATTTATTAGCTGGACGCAATATTTAGACTCGAATTTAAGACAAATTGTGAACAATGTTGCTAAAGAAAACGCATACTATGCTCACTCGGAAAATATTTTATTAGCAATGTTGTTTGATAATAAAAAGGAAATACGAGATTCAGCTATAAGAAAAATCTTATATTACCGTAATAATGTGGAAGACCTGACGCAATTGAGAGATTACAAAACACCCGAAATAAATTTCGAATGCACCGACTATACTAATATGATAGATATGGATGATTATTCAAATATATCCGAACCAGCCTTTACGCTAAATATTCCTCATGAACATCTAGTACAATATCTACAAAGCAATGAGTGTCCATGG
>NW_020537469.1:22500-27754 GCF_003426905.1 Ctenocephalides felis
CGATGTGCCATTTCAGCAACTCTATTGCTTACATTGCTCTGCTCCCATAGTGCTTCTAATACTGGGTCTCCAGAATCTCGACATCTAGCCATTGATTTTAGGAAAGAGTAAAAAGCAACTCTTTCCAATCGAGGTAGGCCGAGTCCTCCATTTCCTGGGGAGGTATGCAGGAAGGCAGAGCTAGTAGAATGAGGGAGGTGGAAAATTTCCCTCGTAAAGTTGCGAAGTGCCTTGTCTAACCCTTGTAGGTCGCCTTGAGATGGTGGGTCTACGGTTAGCCGGTACAAATAGTGCGGGATGATAAATCGCTTAAGCAGTTCCAGTTTCTGAGTGGGCTTAAGTCTCAGTTTCTTGATGTTAGGGAGACAACCATGGAGGTCGCCCACTACTTTTTTGTGTTCAAACCCTTTCCAGGGTGAGAATCTCAGTCCAAGGTAGTCAAAGTGCCCATCCGGACCACATTGAGGAAGCATTTTACCGCTTATCTCAACTTTAGGGTCCAGAAGTATCCATGACTTCCCTCGAACCGATATCTGGAAACTGCTGCATTTTTCAACCGCAACATGCATACCAAGATCACTTAAAAATTGGGAGGTCATGTTCAGCTTTTTCTGAAGATCCTGCGGTGTTCTACCGAAAACCACAAGATCGTCAGCGAAAGCCAGAACAGAGACGCTCTGGGAACCAATACTGATTCCTTCTCCCGTGCTCTCAAGTTGTTCGAGAAGGGGGTCCAAGACACAGTTAAACAACAGCGGGGAAAGCGGGTCACCCTGCTTAACCCCTCGTTTAATGTTAACTGCAATCTTATCATTCCCCGATTTGATCTCGGTGTAGATGTTTTCGTGCATGGACATTACCAGTTCTCTTGTGTGATTGGGTAATCCTAGTCTTGTCAAAGCGTCTTTGATTGCTGCATGTGGGATCATGTCAAACGCTTTAGATATGTCTAATACGGCACATGACGCTCCTTTATGTGTCTTGGCAAACTTTATAATTTCGCTAAGTGCGAAAATGTTATTAAAACAGCCATTTTCAAGGGTGAAGCCCTTTTGGCGTTTGTTGATAGTTATGCAATTCCGGAATCCTTTCTCAATGATTCCGGAAAAGAGTCTTGCCAAGAGCGATCCAATCGTAATTGGGCGCCAGTTCTCCGCCTTGGAGCAATCTTTGCCTCTCTTGGGTATAAGAGTTGTTGAGCAGACCCTCCAGGACTTTGGAAAGTACCCGGACCAGACAATTAAATTAAAGAGACGGGCCAACACGGCTTCCGTCCCTTTGAGCCTGGTGAGATCTGCTTTTCTTACACCACTTGGTCCCACAGCTTTCTTAGCGTTAATGCGCATAACTCGCTCCCGAATGTTGTTGGGAGTTATAATTGGGATGCTATCAAGCACAGACACTTCTGGTCTTGGATCGTTGTAGGAGAAACTACCTTTCCACTCAGTTCCCAAAGACCGTCATACAGTGACTTGATATCCCCTGTTGGTGAACGAATGTTGTTGTCCACCGCATTGCAACCAGAGACTATAGACTCGACTAGTTTGTTAGGGCAGTTATTATATAGGTCCTGATGCCGTGCGTAGTTAAATTTACGCCGGTTTTTGCGTTGGCCATTCTGGCGTCGCCGACCGTGTGCTTTACTGCCCTTTTTTCCCGTTGTTGATTGGGGTCTTTTGGTAAGGGCTGGGGTAAGAACGCACTCAACGAGGTTATCAATGTGCCTAACCACATCACTAGGTCTACAGCCAGCTTCTAGCCTCTTTCTGAGATCCTCGAGCTGGGCAGACGCCTCGTTAAGCTTCTCGTCTATCTCTATATCCCGCCAATCTTCCCAATCTTTCAAGAGTTGTTGTGCCCAAGAGTTAAGATCATCGCCATCTCGATCTTGTTGAGAGGCTGCTACTTGGGTCTCAACCAGTTGGTGCCTAGTCTCACAATCATCGTCATCCAGTTGCTCTGGATTGACTAACGCTTGGCTACCAACCGCTGGTTCGTCTATTCGACCGGATTTCGTACGCAGCCCAGTTCGCCCTTTATCTGAGATCTGTGTGCGTGTCATATGAGGGAGATGTTCGTCCCTAATTTTGACGTTAACATGTCGACATTCGAGGTATTGGTCATTGACCCTCCTCAAAGTTTCGATGTCTTCGTCCGTCCACACTTTCAGATTGCGGGTTGAACTTTCGGGTCGCTGAGAGGCCAACCGTCTTTTCTCGTTCCTTACTCCAGGATGAGTATGACGCTCATGCTGAGATAGGCCCGTTTTAGAGGGAAAACTCGCCGTGCATTCATTACACTTAAAAGCCTCCTCTGATCTCGGACCTTTACAAGAACGAGAGTGGACGGTCAGGCCCCCCTGGTTCCCACAGACCTGCTGACACCTGCTGCAGATATATTTGGCCCTTGTGTCAGGGTGGAACTGTTTCAAGTGCCGCGAGACTTCGCTCGAGGACACGAGAGTACAGGCACCCGGGCAGAAAGGACAGACTATCTCAACAAACGGCCACCACACAATGATATCCGGGTCATTTCTTGAGCCAGATCCATCAGAATGCTCTCCTGGCTCGTTCCGAGAAGCATTCCCGCAGGCTCCGATACCTGCGCCATTTATTTCATTGGTCATTATTGTATTATCCATTGAAAGTTTTTAGAATTTAGGATCGGTACGTTGTTTATAATGCCATAGTGTGTTCTATCTCTTCGTGGTGTAGATGGTCCACTGAGATATTCATCTAGAGGATACCGGCGCCGCCGGATCCTTGGTATAGATGATTAGTTTGTGTTCCTTGTGAATCCTTTGACTGGTTTGGTAGGAATGAATTTGTGCCAGACATAGTTTGTCGATGATGGTACGACTCGGATGGAAGGCAGCGGATCCCTCTGCCCTCCAAACTTCGCTTTGCCTCTTAGCCGTCGGTGATGAAACCGACGCCCAGCTGGAACCGCGAGGAGGTAGGCAAGCATCTCCAACCAAAGAGAGTCATAGTTACTCCCGCCTTTACCCGCGCTTTGCTTTAATTTCTTCACGTTGACATTCAGAGCACTGGGCAGAAATCACATTGCGTCAACAATGGTGATTTAATTAGACAGTCGGATTCCCCTAGTCCGTGCCAGTTCTGAGCTGACCGTTGAATGGCGGCCGAAGAGTACGACTGACCGACCGAAGCCGGCACAGAAACCTCGCAGCAAGAAAGATCCGCGGGGGCCTAGACACGGGACCGAGCTCGGATCTAAGTCCAAGGACAATTTCACCTCGCCCTGGCCGGCACGTCAGCCGACACCCGCTTCCCGATCAAGCCCGACACGCCCGATCCTCAGAGCCAATCCTTATCCCGAAGTTACGGATCCAATTGCCGACTTCCCTTACCTACATATCTATCGACTAGAGGCTCTTCAACCTTGGAGGACCTACTAGAGGTGCGATGACCTCCAGGGGAGGACGACTGCGCGACACCGTACCGGCCCGCACCTACCGTGGCCTCTCTGGATTTTCAAGGTCGAGGGGAGATACGGACACCGCCGCAACTGCGGTGCTCTTCGCGTTCCAAACCCTATCTCCCTGCTAGAGGATTCCAGGGAACTCGAACGCTCATACAGAAAAGAAAACTCTCCCCGTATCTCCCGACGGCGTCTCCAGGTCATTTTGGGTTACCCCGACGAACTCCTTGCGAGGGCCCGACTTGTAAACGGTTCCGCTGCCGGGTTCCGGATAGGAACCGGATTCCCTTTCGCCCGATGGGTGTGAGATTTTATTCAAAATAAAATACACCAACATCAACATAGGATTTCTCCTGGGGCTTAGGATCGACTGACTCGTGTGCAACGGCTGTTCTCACGAAACCCTTCTCCACGTCAGTCCTCCAGGGCCTCGCTGGAGTATTTGCTACTACCACCAAGATCTGCACCGATGGCGGCTCCAGCAGGCTCACGCCCAAACCCTCCTGCGCACACCACCGCGACCCTCCTACTCACCAGGGCTTCAAAACGAACTTAATGAACGCTCCTCATGCCCTGGCGGCCGAGTATAGGCACGACGCTTCAGCGCCATCCATTTTCAGGGCTAGTTGCTTCGGCAGGTGAGTTGTTACACACTCCTTAGCGGATTCCAACTTCCATGGCCACCGTCCTGCTGTCTTAAGCAACCAACGCCTTTCATGGTATCCCATTAGCGTCGTTTAGGCGCCTTAACTTGGCGTTTGGTTCATCCCACAGCGCCAGTTCTGCTTACCAAAAGTGGCCCACTAGGCACTCTGATCCAAATCTCTGGCTTCACTATTCAAGCAAGCCAGAGATCTCACCCATTTAAAGTTTGAGAATTTGAGGTTGAGGTCGTTTCGGCCCCAAGGCCTCTAATCATTCGCTTTACCGGATGAGACTCGCTCATCGAATGCCAGCTATCCTGAGGGAAACTTCGGAGGGAACCAGCTACTAGATGGTTCGATTAGTTCTTTCCCCCCTACCCAGTTCCGACGATCGATTTGCACGTCAGAATCGCTACGGTCCTCCATCAGGGTTTCGCCTGACTTCGACCTGACCAGGCATAGTTCACCATCTTTCGGGTCCCAGCGTGTACGCTCTGGGTGCGCCTCTTCTCGCAATGAGAGTGAGACGCCCCGGGATTGCGAGCACGCATCCGTAGATGCGGTCCTTCATCCCTCAGTCCACTTAAGCGAACCTTTACTTTCATTGCGCCTTTAGGTTTGTATTTCCCAATGACTCGCGCACATGCTAGACTCCTTGGTCCGTGTTTCAAGACGGGTCCTGAAATACCCAAGCAATAGCATCGCTGACCGGTAATAGAGTCCGTCCGAGGACACGGCAGCTAACAGCTCGAGGCGGCATCGATGCCGGACCAGGTCCGACGGCCAATAACCGTCCGTGCTTGCAACCGGCCGAACGCTTAAAAGCGACCCTACCATATCGTTTATACCGTCTGGCAGTCGACCGGAGCACGCGGGGTCTGACGCGAATAAATTCGTGACAGGCTACCGCCGCGGTCGTAGATCGACAACAAACGGGTCGCGACGTCCTACTGAGAGAGAAGTGCATGCCATCGCCGCCTAACGCATAAACCGACGGCGTATCGCAGGACGAATCCCGGTCATCGCACGCCAATAAATGGAAGACAACGATAACATTGAATCTCTCCTTTCGATCTTTCGGGTTTCTCAGGTTTACCCCTGAACGTTTCACGTACTCTTGAACTCTCTCTTCAAAGTTCTTTTAACTTTCCCTCACGGTACTTTTTCGC
>NW_020537470.1:0-17700 GCF_003426905.1 Ctenocephalides felis
TCACAAAACTGCTCCTGTCGACTACTGCCGGGGAAGTTCAAAATATCGCGTTTGCAATGTAATGCACTTGCCGGTAGTATGGATCGAAAGGACCAGAAGTGAAATATCAATTTTTACACTATTTAGTAATACCTTTTTATGATTAGAAAAATGTTTTCAATTAATTTCCTAAAACTAACGGAGGAGGCTAACGCCATTTTTTTCATTAACTAGTTATATTAATCACAAAAAAATCGAAAATGAAAAATTAATATATTTTCAACGTTCCGAAGATTTCTGAACATATTGGCATACCTTAGAAAAAATTGATGTATGTGTGTGTGTGCGGATACAAATTCTCGTCGACGGTTTCGAGAACACCGATCAACTGATTTGAATAATTCAAAAAGCATTAGATTCGTATTGATAAGGAGACGTGCTGATTAGTTTTTAGCAAAGGCAGGTCTAGCCGTTCTAAGATACGGACCAAAAAGTGCCAAAAATCGTACTCAGTTTTTAAGGTAATGGAGCGTCCGATTTTAATAATTCAAAAAACATTTACTTATATTGACAAGATGAAGAACGATTGAAATTTGGGAAGGCAGGTCTAGCGGTTATGGAATAAAAATAAGTTAAAAAATTGCACATTTGGCGATCAAAAATGTTTATTGGACATATGTACATTTAATTATCAGATATTTCATAGAGATTTTAATATTGTGTATTTTTTGGGTTCCGTACCAAAATTTTTAATTTTGAAGTTTATTTATATGGTTCAAAGAAATGTCCTTAGCATTTGCGACAGTATGGAATAACCGATTGTATGATTAAAATTGTATATATTGAAAAGTATAATATTACATTATATATTATGTTGTTTATTTTTATGAATTAAAAATGTTATTATCAAACAATTTAAGTTTATATCAATTATATAAAGTGTAATAAAAAATCATTCGGTTCGTACTCGAGGCGTTTTTACAAAAGGCAATTTTGCCGTTTTAGAGGCATGGAGCGCAAAGGGTGTAAAAACGGTTAGGCAGTTTTTGAGAGAACGGATTATCCAATTAGATTAATTCAAGAAACATTTTGCTTGAGTAGATGATGGTGTGCAAAAAATGCATTTATAGAAATTTGAGTAATTTTGAAAATTTTCAAAAACAAATAAAAATTTTCAAAAAAATTCATCTCAAAATTTACCTATCAAAAAAATAAATATCAAAATTGTTTTTTGAACAATATATGGTAACTTATGTGGTACCGCAAATTACTCATATAATCGTCACTTTATTGATAAATAATATTTATTGATACACGTAAATAAACAGTTTCATATTTACTATCGAACCTAATAATACCATTTAATACTTTGCAATCAAAATATTAATCATAGTGATAATCACCATGAATTTAAACTTTGATTTAATTAAATGAATGAACTTTAATTTAAATAAACCGTTTAGCAAATTTAATTTGCGACATCATAGAGATTTAGTTGCAGATTTGTAACAAAAATATTTTAGTTGCAAAATATGATAGTTATGCATGAAACAGATGTAGCAACAGTATATCGCTTTATGAAGAATTATTGATTGCATTTAATAAAACAGAATATCAAATATTACAGAAAAAAACAGTGTATGAACTTGAGAAAACTGTTTTTTTTCCAAATATAATAAACTTTTTGAAATTTATAGAACTTTAAAAAAATATGTATTAACTACTAAAAATATATTTATTTAAGCATTATTCAAATTTCATACAAAATTGCAATAATTTTTTTTTTAATGTGAGTTTAAAAAAAACATTTTAATCAATAGTATTGAATTGTTGATTGGATTCAAATTTCAATCCGTGTTTTATATTTTTTGCATTAAAAAAAAATTATAAAGAAAAGATTGAAGTGTTGGTTGTCAAACGGATTCATATTTTAATCATGCGAATACTAATAAAAGCCGCAGCAACGCGTGGCCGGTATGCTAGTATATATATATATATATATATATATATATATATATATATATGTGTGTATATTAATGCAAGATAAAACTTCTATACTATCCTATGAAACTGTGAAACGAAATGAAATATGTAATTTTGTCATTCGTATCGTGAATTTTTGATTTGCGCGCCGATTCGTTTGATTTTCCACTAGATTTTCCAACGTTTTGTCAGCGCGATTTTCATTTCCTTGAACCGTGATTTTTCTGTTACAGGTAGCACAATTTTCAATATTCCAAGTCAACGAGTTTTCATCTGTTCCTAATGCATGGTATTGCACGCAGAAATGTATACAGTATATTTTTTATCTATTTATTTAGTTAATACGCGAATATTTTAAAAATGTTTATTTTATGAAATTTGTGCTGTTTTAATTTTTTTTAAAAAAATCTACAAAATTATCTTAAAAAATATTAAACTAAAGATGAATATATCTAAAGTCTGAATATATCTGATTATTATCAAAGTGAAAAACCAGCGATTTAATTTGTTTATTTCTCGACGTTTTAAGTCATTTTTAATAGTTAAATAAAATGCGTTTATGTATTTGCATGGGATAAAAAGACCATGAGACAAATTTTTGAAAAACAGCAAAAAAAAATCAAATTTCTATAATGATGAATAGCTGGGTGTTTTACTGAACATAGTTAGATAGTTTTTTAATATTTATGTAATTGGTTTGGTTTTCGCAATATAATTGCAGATAGTCAAATTGGACCTTTGTGCCTCAGCCATACCCTATAATAAATAGTGCACTCTTCTTCTACAACAAGGTACTCTGGCAACGCAGTTCCATAATACACCGAGCTAATAATAATTTCCACGAGCCTCCTATAACACGACACTCGTATAGCGCGGTTTTCCTTCAAAAGACCATAAGCTCTAATCGTGCAACTTATTAGTAATTACAGCGACTGGATATTGTAAAAGGCTTTAATATAACTTTTATTATCAAACATTTTATCTTCTATAATATGATTATATAAAATACTTATTTGTCGTACGCTGTGTACGACATCGGTTTTAGTAGTGTCAAAGTTACTACTGTGACGCTACTTACACAGCCTTTATGAGAAAAATTCTGAATGTTTTAGTTTAGTTGTTCATTTTTCATCATATCCTTATATAAACTCTCAGTTCTCAATTTAATAGAAATAAATTGCAATGGATTTAGCTTTTTGTACTTGTTTCGATATTTTGTTTTTGTCTCAATATAACGCGGTACAAATGATGTGATTTGTATCAATTCTGAGTTTTTTTACAGCGCGGTTCCCCTACAACGACATCAAATTAGCCTCGTTAAATTTAAAGGGCAAACCTGCTTTAGAGGCTTCAAAAAATCGTTTTTTTGGCAAATGTTCTCCAAAAACTAGCCAAGAATATATCCCTAAAAGTTCAGAAACAAATTTAAATTATTTTTGGAGTTATAGAAGGAATAGTGAGCAAGCGTCCAGCATGTATACGATCGGTACAAAAACTTCTACGCGCGATTTCTTGGTTAATCATTTTATCCATTTTACCTAATTGGCAGGAATGATACGAAAAAACTGAACGTCCTATCAAAACAAGACAAAATTGATTGTCTTCAGGATTAAATTCTCTTTTAGTTGAACTTAAGAAACTTAAAAAGGTATAATTAACCCACTTTTTAAACAATCTAAAGTGAAAGTTTTTATCCCTCCTTAGGATTCGGATTAGGATTTTCATAGCGCGTTTTCCATATTATACGCACTCACCGCGTTATATGAAGGTCGACTGCAATATGTGTATATACAGTATAGTTTCATGTACGTATGTGTATGTGTATAGGTATATATTTATATATATTTATATGGTGCTCGGACGGCTGACAATAAAATCTCTTTATTGCTGTAGTCGCATCCCGCCAGCTATACATTTCCATGGAAAGCGATTTATATAACAAAGGACAATGTTTTCCTTCGTGCAGAGACGGTGGATTTCCCCTGCTGGATTTCCTCCACGTTTTTCACTTGATGAAAATAGTGAAAAGCTGAAAGTCCACTTTGAATTTGAAGAGAATTTGATAAAATCGAAATTAAATGACCGAAAGGGTTTACGAATTTATATTGATATTATTCTTTTGAACGTTGTAATCCGAGATCGATATGTAATATCTGTTATTGAAGAAACTGACAGTTATTTTATATCGAGGAACAACTTTATTATAATTATATAATTAACGACTTGCGAATTTAGTAGAACAATAATGTGCAGAATAATGGTTGATAGGTAAGATTAGTTGAAATTAGGATTGTAATAATACTTGACAGAATTATTGTTGAAATAATTTTAATTCACAATAAATTAAGAGTAATAATATATTACAGTAATTCATTTTTTAGTATAATTATTAAATATCTATTGTAACCTATTGTAAACTCAGCAAACACTTTACCCTACTAAGTAGTTTTTAATACCATTTACAATTTATTTCCATTAAAACAATAATGTCCAGAATAATCGTTGATTGTTAAGAAATTAGTTGAAATTAGAATTGTAATAAATGAACTAAATCCTTGACAGAAATGTTGTTGATCTTATCTTAAAAGTCTTAATTCTTGAAAACTTGAGGCAGTTGTGATATTATTTACGATTCTAATGGTCCTAGATATTCACGGTTACGATTCTAAAGTTAAAATAAACAAACTTAATAAAAGTTAACCACAATAACCCAAAAATGGTCATGGTTTCATCAAAGCTCTAGGTTGCACTTAAAAGCTCATAGTTTTTACACAATGCGAGATAATTTCTTTTCTCTAATTTTTTTTCAGGACGGTTAAGGTAAATACTAGGGTTTATACAAAAACCGACACTTCAGAAACCCGGTTTTCAAATTCTAATTTCCTCTGAAAACCGGTTAGAAAAATAATAATAATAATAATAAATAAATAATATAAATAAAATAAATAAATTAGAAAGATTTATTCGTTATTAATGCATAATTTTCACATATAAGAATGCAAATTATTTTATGATATTGAAATGAATTATTTAGCAGAGAGTTCAAATAAGAAAGTAATACAATTTCAAAATGAAAAAAAGAATTAATTAACTAAATCCAAAAATGAATTTTTGAGATACCTATAAATAAGGACTTACTTAAGTCAATTTTAGTATTAAAAATATTTAGCAATAGACCGAATATTTTCAATTTCTAGCAATTTTAATACAAGTTTAAATATTCAATTTTTTATGTTTAATGACATATGATTTTTCATATTTATAATGAACATATAAACTGAACATTGAAAAGTAGTTGTCAATTACAATACAATACAGTACACAACAACAACGTTTCTTGGAATCAGAAGGGATTGATATTTTTATAAATCTTATAGAACTGATGTGATTCCAAGAACCAAAGCGCTTCCATTTGAAATCCTTTGGCTTATCATTTCCCATTCGTATAATTTCTGATAAAAAGCCGGTTTTTTTAATTTTATAATTTCCGTCAAAAAACCGGATTTTAAAAGCCAAAAAACCCTAGTCAATACTATCACTCCGTTTCAGCTTGACGTCAAAGTCTGGGACACCCTGTATATATGAGGGCAGAAAATAATAATTATTCTGCAGTGACATACTTTCTTTATACAAGAAATTCTTATTTTTAATGAACGTATTTTATATATTTATAAAACGAAGAGATATGTTTCAGAATTTAGTATTGCACACGTATGGTGGCAGCAAATAAACAAGGTAAGCCAAAAACTGAGACAAGTTACATGAACTTTTTGCCAACCATAAAACATGAAACTGTATTAGCAAATGTGACAAATAAATTATTAACTTCCCGAAGAATAAGTTTGTTTTCATAAAAAAATCCTATTCGTTAATTTTATGTTTTCTCGACGTTTCAAGCGATTCTGAATCGAATGAGACCAAATTTGGAAAAAGTATGTGTGTGTGTATGTAAATGTAAATTGACGTTTTCTCCAAAACGCCTGAATTGATTCCAGAAAAAAGGCCATTTGATGTGTCTTTATAAGGACTATCGTTTGTCAGTTTTGTGTGATGATCGGACGAGCCGTTTCTTTGTAATTTGGAAAAAAATGTTAAACTTTTCGTCCACCTTTAAGCTCGTACTACCAAATCGATTTTTAAAAATTAAAAACTGTTTGAAAGGTATTAGTTGGGAATGATATTGATTAGTTTTAGATGAAAATCTACCGAGCCATTTTCTTGTAATTAACTGTTGAAAAAAATTTAAGCCTATTTTTATGCAACTTTCTTGGGCGATATATATCATGGTTTTATAGAACTTACTAAAATATTACGGCCTAACGACAAGTAGTCTAATTTTAAAAAATCATCAAAGTGCGAGAAAATGAGTAGTATTTTTTTGACGTTTGTTAAAATTAAAATTAGGCGATTTACTTGGTATAACGATAGAGTACTTGGTCTTATTGAACATACTAAACCATTAAGTCCTGGAAACTGGTTCAATTATAAAAATTGTTGATTTTTGAAAATTTGCTTTTAGAAAATACTCCGAGTTAACGTGTTCGTTCGTTTTCAAGTATGTGTAATAAATCCACTCGGAATACATCTAATCAATCATAAATGAATTTATTTTTTATTCAATAAGTCGAGTATTTACACATATCGGGAAGTTCATGAAACTAGCCTCAAGGCAAAATACTAATACCAACTAGTTTATCACATGTATCACATGTTTTATACATATTATATATTTTAGCCGTACTCAGTAATTACCAACTATTTAGCAATTTGTATCCAGTCGGCATTTATGGGAATAAATTGGGATATTTATGAATGATAACATTTGGGCTTTTGAAATTTCTGTATAGAATTTTCGCGAAAAGCCCAAGTTCTGCTTGTGTTACTCTCGGTTGCGCAATTTCAGTCATTAATCATAATTAATAACATCCCTTTGCGGGATGTGAATTTCTATTGACGACTCATCCTTTATTTCCGACGATTAGGAGATTCATGAAATATATTGCAGATAGTCCAAAAGTGCAAAGACATCTAATATTTAGAGATTTCGAAAACGATTTATCATGGCTTTTCGTCAAGCATTTTGTGATACAGACAGATAAAGTATATAGGGTAGTGCGGGGCTTAAAGGTCCGCGGGTCCCCTTTTCTCAAAACAAGTGAAGTTGGAAATTTTGTAAAAACAATATTTCAAAGTAGAAAAAATAAGATGAATAACCACCTATCACCTTGATTTTTAAGACCTCGCTTGGGAGTTGAACACAAGTATTTTTTTTATTTGTTACTTTTTTTGGTTGTGAGCATTGCTGTTTTGTTTACGAGACCTTAATATAACTTTTGGGTATACGTTATTTGATTGTTTTGTAAAATGTATTGTTACTTTTAAGATAGATTCAACAGTTTTTTTTATATAACTGTCCATAAAAGCATACATGTGGATGGAGTAATAAGGACTAATTGAACCTTCACCCTTAGCAAGGCGTAAATAATAAAAAAAAGTAAATAAAACAGTAAATTAAATTAAACAAAGCAATTTAACAGAAGATAAATTTAATAAATAGTTATTCCAACTCTGCCAATGAATTTTTCTGACGAGATACAAGATCAAGGTTATATGTATAACCTTGATCTGGTATGTCGTGTGATCTCTGTAAAAATGTACCAATAAAATTTATATTTTGCATTAGTTAAATAATGTAGCTAATATCTAGAGAATCTTTTTAAAATTGAAATGAATCATTAGACCTGCTAGCCTCTTCGTTCTCTCATTTTACCCGGCCTATGGGGTAAAAAGGTCCAGATGACAAATTTTTGAAGAACAGCAAAATTTATATAATAAAAAATAGTTGAGATATAAATTTTTGGAAAGGCAGGTCCAGCGGTTATGGAGTCTCAATGAAAAATGTTAAAAAAATGCCATTAGGCAGTCAAAAATGTTCATTAGACATATGCACATTAAATTATCAAATATTTTATAGAGATTTGAATAATGTACACGCATTTTGGGTAATTTTTTCTAGGTTCCGTACCAAGATTTTTAATTTTGAAATATATTTATGTGTTTCAAAATTGCAAAAGGCACGTTTTGAAGGTATGAAGCTGTTTCGGATGAATGGAGCGCAAAGAGTGTAAAAATGGTCATGCAGTTTTTCAGAGATCGAACCATGCAATTAGAAATATCAAAATTTCCAAAAACAATTAAAGTTTCCAAAACTTAAAATTTTAGAATTTCATCATTTTCAAAAAAAAAAAAAAAATAGAGAGATTTCAAAAAACATTAATATTCAAAACGATTCCTTACAAAAAATTGAGAATATTTCGAAATTTTCAAAAAAATGGAATATCTTCAAAAATTTCCAAATTCTTAAGAAATCTAAAAATCGATTTTCTCCAAAAATTTCGAACTTTTAAAAAACTTTAAATTTTGAAAAAAATTCGAAATTATCAAAAAAATCAAACTTATCAAAATTCAACACTTATAAATTTACAGCACGTATTTATAATAATGATACGTTTGAAATTATTGAAAACAAATATTGTATATTTTCATTCCTCGGATGTTTAATTACGGTACGGAAAGCTCTAGCAATTTGCCTTAAGGCACGATGCCATGTACCACTTGTTGGCTTGGTTTTCACAATATAATTTCTCGAAGTCAAATTGGACTTTGGGCCCCTCCCTACCCTATAGAATAAATATAAAGATAGTATAGAATATAAAAAAAATTATATGTGTGGATGGCTAAAGCTCTCAGTAAGCGAGATCAAAGAAAAAAATTAATATTAAATAATATGCAAATAACCTAAAAATTTTCTATATTTCGATATATTATATTATATTCACTTTTTTGTCTATCGTCCATCGGTTATGAGTTTTTGCAAGTGAACGAACGCTTTAGGCCGATTCGTTTTGCGAAATTGAAAGTCTTGAATACACCATTTATTTTGTTCCGAATATATTTGATAAATGAACGCACGAATTCAAGTGTATACAAATATATAGCGGTGGATCTGAGTTTTAATTAAGAAAAAAATGTATACAGAATAATGGGGAAGAATGAAATGACTTTATGATAAATCTAAAGCCGGCTAAAACTTTCGTGGATTGCTTTTGCTTTGTTTTCTGTTTAATGTATTTCTGAATGAATATAAGCACAAAAACTAATTGGAAGGAAGCTAACTTTTTATTCATACAAACACGATATTCGAAAAAATAGTACGTTGTTGTATATAAATATATATCATGATTATTTTTTCATAATTGTTATGACCTATATCTTATTAAAGTTGTAATCAATACTATCAAAAAATATTATTTTAGGCGCTTCTCAAGAAAATAATAGTTAAATGAGTGATTAATTTATTTAACTAGTGGTGTATGGCATCGTGCCTTAAGGCAAATTGCTCGAACTTCCCGTACCGTAACGAAATGTTTGAGGAATATTAAATGTTTTCAAATAAATTATTATGAATACTGTCTAATATTAATAAGAAATATACAAACTGAATTACAAAGTTAAAACTATTTGAGCTAAACTTTAGAACTTTAGCCAGAATTAAAATTGAAATCTGAATTATTTTCGATATACAAAAAAAAATTGAAATTAATTTTTTTCCAAAGCAATTGTTTTGTCAACACAAGTAGAAAGTTTTTTGAATCATTCAAATCGGCTTATTTCTCTCAACACATCTCCTTATCAATAGGAATCGAATGTTTTTGAAGCATTCAATCGGTTGATCCGTGCGCCCTAAAACGTGGACGAAAAAATGCGGACATACAAAACCACACACATACACATCCATTTTTCTGAGGTATGCCAAAATGTTCAGAAACCTTCAAAACGTAAAGATATGCAAAAATTTCATTTTCGATTTTCGGCCACTACTATAACTAACCTAGGAGAAGTTAAAAAAGACTAATATTCTCTTGTTATAAGCAGAATGAATGATTGCACATGATATTAAAAATAATCAATTATAAATAATCATAAAGTAAAAAAAATGTGAATTGGAAAATCTCATCAGCAAAATTAAAATTTCATGTGTAATTTATAGAGTGGTTATCACCTGCGTCAACGACATCATTTATAATTTTAATAGTTATGTATAAAGCAATATTCGACGATTAATTTTTGAAATCATATCAAAATTATTTAATTTAATAAATAAATGGAAAATTGTGCGCATGAAAAGATTTCATCATATAAAATTATAAAATATTTGTTGTCGGTGTATTATCCAAATGTAAAAACGTATAAAAAATATAAAACTATTAGTAGAATATTTATTATTGAATTTTATTGATATTCAATATAATTAAACTTAAATTTATAAAACAAAAATATATATAATAAAATTTATTCAAGTGTATCTTCTACTTCTAATTTTTTTTTTAATTTATAAATTTTCTTTAATTAATAAATTCTTTATTGCAGTAAATTTATAAAATCCAGAAAATAGAAGTAATAAATTTCAATAGGTTTTCCTTAATTAACACGTTTATTGCCATGTCAGTCCTATGTGTCTGACGCCAGAAAGTACTCCATCAGCCATGTCAGACATATATATATCTGACATACGCAATTTGATGGATGGCAACATTTTACATTAAAAAAGCTTAATATAAGGCCATGTCAGTCATATATGTGTGACATAAAAAATATTGTTTCTCCAGGAATTTGTCAAAAAAAAAAAATTATGTGATACATTCATTAAATTTCCTTCATATATTATTAACTACATTATCTAATAGAGTTACGATAGCCCATGTGAAAATTTTTCTTATATTATCGTGGTGATTTATCGTGTTAACAAAACAAAGCTTAATTACTGAAATATAAAATTCGTAGATCCGTTTTTATCATAGACCAAACAGAATAGACAAACATATCGAATGCAAAAAATATAATAAGATAGAACCTTAATAGAGTTTTGCCACATAAATATTTCTCTATAGTAATCTTATACAGTTTTTAAAGCCCCATCCAAAAACGCATCAATAATTCACAAACATTGATACACTACTTGCGGATTACTGCAACTGAGTAAATTTTATTCCGTTTACGGAGCTTTAAGCTCTCCGTCTTGATATTAACTTTGCGCGAGCTTAAAGCTCGCAGGATTATATTCTAGTTTTTTTCTTGCAACAACGTATACATTTCTTTGGCGCTTGAATTCAAGTTGCGCTATTTTAAAAGAATAATATAATATATTTCAAGTATTTTCTGGATTTTTTACCAGTATGAAAAATTTTGAATTAAAATTAAAGTTTGGAAAGTTTTTGTAACTTGTAAATTTGTATCAGTATTTTGTTGTATCAGTATCACAAAGGCAAAATATATGTAGCAGAGAATTTTTAACTCCCCAATGTTTTCGCTCATAAATCTGATTGGCTAATTTTATCTTTTCTCGACGTTTCGAGTAACTCTGAATATAATGAGACCAAATTTGAAAAAAAACTATGTGTGTATGCTGGCTGTCAAAAATTACTTATAAACTATATTTACGATTTATTATAAACGATTTTACTGCAATTGCTATATGAACTTCCTAATATTAGTTTTGAAATCTCCTTCAAAAACGTTCTGGATGTCCCAGACCGCAACGTCAAGCCGAAACGAGGAGATAGTATGGACCTTAATTGTTTTGTAAAAATTAAAAAAAAATCTCACGTTGTTTAGAAATTATGTGCTTTCAAGTGCTTCCCTAAGCTAAAATTAAATTACGACCGTTTTTTGGTTATTGTGGTAAACTTTTATTAATTTTTTGTGAATAAGATTTCTAGGACTACAGTAACAATTAATACCTCATTTTCCCGAGTTTGTTGAAACTTGTGATGAAACTTGCCAACACACTTTAGTGCATTTTTTTTAAAGGAGGGCTTCTCAAAATCAATCAATTTTAAAAATTTTAAATTCACAGTTCTATTCTATAAAAAAATTAAACTTGAAAACTTGAGGCAATTGCGTTACTATTTTAGACAGTGTATTCAGACTCTAGAAATGTTATGATCTAAAGCTTAAAAAAAATTAATAAAAATTAACCACAAGGACCGAAAAGTTGTCATATTATCACTAAAGCTCTAGATTGCCGTGAAAAGCTCATAATTTCATACTAATAATTTTGAAGATAGCCATGATCAAAATTGGGAATGGGATACCCTGCATATGAAATATATTTTTAACTTACCGTAGGGTAAGTTATAGTAATGGTCCAAAAATTTTTGCATATCTTCACGTTTCAGACGTTTTGAACATTTTGGCATACCTCAGAAAAAATGGATGTGTGTGTATGTTTGGAGACATTTTTTCGTCGACGATTTCAAGGGTATGGTTAAACCGATTTGAAAAATTAAAAAAGCAAGCGATTCCTATTGATTGGGAGATGTGCTGATTAACTTTTGGTAAAGGCAGGTTCAGTTGTTACAGAGATACGGAGCAAAGAGTGCAGAAAATAGAAATCGAGTTTTTGAGAGAACGAAGTATCCGATTTGAATGATTCAACAAAACATTCTGCTTGTGTTGGCAAAACAATTGTTTTTCGAATTTTGTTTATTTCTATTTTTTTTAAATAATTCAGATATTAAGAGAGCAATTCTGCCACTTAACAGAAAAATGTTATGGCAAGACAACGTTACGCTCCAACTTCAAAACATTATGATACTCAATCATATTAAATACTGTCAAAATGTCATGTATTTGCTGTGCATTCAGGCGTTTTACACATAAACTGCGACGTTACTCGTACGTTATGGAGCTGAGTCAGAAAGACCCTGTTATCTATGATCTTTTTTTTGACATTTGTGCGGTTTCTAGGTTAGATTTTCTATCTGACAACCTGAGAAATACGCCTGACTGCACACTAATCACATGTTTTTATCAATTTTCTATATGAAAAGTTCTTAATAACATGGCCTTACCATAACATTTCTTCATGCGGCGGCAGATCGGTCCCTAATTTTATTTCTGGCTAAAGTTCTAAAAATTACTTATTTAAGTAATTTTAACTTTGCAATTCATTTTATATAATTCTTATAAATATTAGAAAATGATACAGTATTTTTAATATCTATTTGAACACATTTAATATTCCTCGATCATTTTGTTACGAGACGGAAGTTCCAGCAATTTGCCTTAAGTCACGATGCTATGCACCACTAGTTATGATTTTCAATTAAATAATTATAATTTATATAATTAATAAATTACACACATTATATTTTGTGGTCGGTAACATACGCCACATACAGCTCCCATATCAACAATTGTGAATGTCTTATTTTCTCCAACATTTTACTTGAGCATTTGCTAAAGCCATTACGGGTATCCCCTTTATATGAATTGTAATAAATACATTCGAAACTATTCTTCAGTCAGACATTTCCACCAACACGTCCTCAGCTTTAATACATAATGCGTATGTATTCCTGAATACCTATACCCGAAAGGTCACGGGCAGTCGGCGAATAAAAAGTTATGTTTCGCACGTAGCATACAACAAGAAAAACACTTTACTGGATCGTAAATAGACCGAAATATTATTGAAACACGTCTGAAAGTCTCACATCTATACTAACTAACTTATATATCTTGTATTGTACCACTTGTACCACTTCAACCGTTTTCATTCGAACGAACAATTTTGACAATCATGCAATCCAGCATTGGCCACACGGTTTTTAATAAAATAGTTTCGAGATATATTTGATTTACTAAAATGAATAATAAAATGCATGCTTGATGTAAAGAGAAGTAAATTGACCTATTATGATTGAAGCAGTTAACTAAAAGTGATATCACTGCTACTTGATCCAGATTTACATCAAAGACAAATATTATATGTGTATTTTTCCTTTAGGCAAGTTACATGAACTTCCCGATATGTGTAAATAATCTACTTAATCAAAAAAAAAAATATGATTGATTAAAAGTATTTCGAGAGGATTTATTACACTATTTGAAAACAATTTACTATTTGAAAACAAACACGTTAACTCGGAGAATTTTCTGAAATCAAATTTCACAAATCAATAATTTTTATAATGGAACCAGGTACTCTATCTTTATACCAAGTAAAATGGTTCAATAAAACCATGATATATATCGCCAACAAAGTTCATAAAAATCAACTTAATTTTTTTTTAACAGTTAATTACAAGAAAAAGATTCGGTAGATTTTCACCTAAAACTGATCAGTATCATTCCCAATTAATATCTTTCGAACAGTTATTGATTCTTTAAAATCAATTCGGTAGTACGAGCTTAAATGTGGATGAAAAGTTCAACACTTTTGTCTAAATTATAAAGAAACGGCTTGGTCGATCGTCGCACAAAACTGAGAAACGATAATCCTCATCAAGATACATCAAATGACTTTTAAATTTCTGAAATCGGTTCAGTCATTTTTGAGCAAATGTCGATGAAAGGTCTAATTTTGACGAATTTTTGAAATTAAACGATTTGTCGTAGGGTCGTAATATTTTAGTATGATCTATAAAACTATGGTATCTACCGTCAAAAAAAAAAATGAAAACCGCCAAATTTTTTTTTAACACTTCGGCCCGGCCGATCTTTACCAAAAACTAATCTGCACGATTTCCAACCAATATCTTTCTGAATTTTCAAAATCGATTCAGAACTGCAGGCTAAAACATGGATGAACTTTTTTTTACTTTTCTGCTATTTACAAAGAAACGCCTTGGCTGATCGTCGCGCAAAATTGATAAACGCTTGTCTTCATCGAAATACATTGACTGGCTTTTAAATTTTTGAAATTGGTCCAGCCGTTTTGAAAAACGTCGATTTACGGCGAAAATCTGTTCACATACACAAATACACACACTTTACTTATCCAAATTTGGTCTCATTCGATTTAGAATGGCTTGAAACGTCGAGAAAACAAAATTTGCAAATCGGATTTTTTGATGAAAACAATAACTGCTCCTTCGGGAAATTAATAAATATAGTTATGCATTTTAGCAAAAATTTAGTTAATATTTTATGTATAAGCTTATTTATTTATTTCAACGTTAAAAATCCTAAGATATAATTTCTAAGTTACATCAACTTTTGTATCAAATATCTTCTAAAGCTCCAGCTCTGCCTGATGGTCGCCTTCTGTTTATTTCGACCTGTCATTTATGTTTTCGTTTGCAGAAATCTTTCTAATGGGTTTCAGATTCTGAGCAATAAGAAAAAGTATCCCGTACTTTTTATTTCTATACGTTTTTCTCCTTCTGATCCCCTTTAAAAGCACTCTGCGCAAAAATCTTTTTAAGCAACAAGCGTTTTGCAGCAGGAGACAGTCCTCTTTAATATTATACTTGCGTTTAAAAATAAATTAAGCAAGGACAAACAATCAACGAAATAGAAGTTGCTTTACGTAACAAATACGTATACTATGAGGAAAATTTTCTAAAGTGTATAGAAATATTTATAATGATTTCAATAAATGCTTGAAAGATTTTTTAACAATAGATGACTTTTGCCTTCAATCATAAGATATCACTGATTAGAGGTACACAATTAAAGAAGTTATTTTAACATAACAAATACGTACACTATAGAAATATTTACTAAAATGGTGCACGAAATAGAATTTCCTTTACGTAACAAATACGTATACTACAGAAACATTTACTAACATGTATAGAAATATTTATAATGATGAAATTAATGCCTGAAAAATTATTTGAAAATATATGACTTTTGAATTCAATCACTAAATATTACTGTTGAGAGGTGCACGAAACAGAAATTGCTTTACGTACAAATACGTATTCTATAAAAATATTTACTAAAATATATAAAAATATTTATGATGATTTCAAATGAATGTCTGAAAGATTTTTTAAAGAATATATCACTTAAATTCAATCACAATTATTACTGATTAGAGTTGCACAATTAAAGAAGTTGCTTTACGTAACAAATACGTATTCTATAGGCAAATTTACTAAAATGTATAGAGATATTTATAATGATTTCAAATGAATGCCTCGAAGAATTTTGAAAAAATATGTAACTTTTGAATTTATCAATTAAAAAATATTACTTCACGAAATAAAAGTTTCTTTACGTAATAAATACGTAGTCTGTAAGAATATTACTGAAATGAAGAGAAATATTTATAATAAATTCAAGATTTTTCAAAAATTGAAAGATTTTACAAAAATATATGACTTTTAAATTTAATCACAAGATATTAAAAGTGATTAAAAGTGCACGAAATAGAAGTTGCTTTACGTAACAAATACGTATATTATAGGGAAAATTTACTGAAATGTATAGAAATATCTATAATGATTTCAAACGAATGTCTGAAAGATTTTTTCAAAAAGAAACACCTATCCAAGTAGTTGTATTCCAAACACAACTACACTTAAATTGTCTATTTTCAGTAAAACGCGTAAACTTAAATTTTGTACAATCAGCAATCATAAAACTACTCGTTACTCACGCTCGTAAAAATTCAGCATATAAATTCTCTTGTTAGTGTTTTCTCTACTGAATGCAGGCGGTAAAATTGTTTTTAAATAACTCTCGATACTGTGACGGAAAATCTATTTCCCTTGTAGGAAAAACAGCGTGCGCTTGGTTCTCTTTCGCGAATGCGAAACTGCCAGTCGTAATATTTTGTATTTGTTGTTTTGTATAGGGATGTGCATTAGTAATATTATCAATGTAATAAAAAATTTCATATAAGCAACAAATAGTTGTAAAAATTGTTTATTTAAGAAGCACTAACATTTAAAGGTTGCCCAATTTTGGTCGAAACGTCTACGAGTTGTAGAGATCACTTAAAGGGGCGTCCATTAATCAAGGAATCGAGTTTCTAAGGATTTTTCATTGCCTTCTTAATACGTGACAATATTCAAAATTACAACCCTTCCCCCACCAAACATTACGTGTATTTTTAGTTGCGTGAAAATTTTTGTAATATTTTGGATTCTTTTTGAAAATGTTTGGATTTTAGAAGTAAAACTTCCTTAGGCCCACATGGGTGTAAATCCGAACAAATGCAACGAAAGTGGGTTACGGCAAGTTCGAGTGCCAATGATTCGTCATTTGCTCTCGATGATACCATTTCTATACGGGTCGATTGTGATTGGTCGTATTTGTGCGAGGCATCTTTGTATGCGTGATTTTATACGTGCATACGTCACCGAAATCGTGAAGCATATTGTTCATTTATATGTGTTTCATGTCATTACATTTAAGGTTAAATATTAGTACAAATCTTGAGTTAATAAAAATTCTGGATCAAAAAGAATTTTATCCTGTCTCCCATAAATAATTATAGTGCAAATAATAAAGCAAATGAAAGATCTGTGCTGTGTAAGAAACGTAAGTTTATTGAAGTACTTTGTATTATTCGTGGTTACTATATATTTTTGAGGTTATTAAAATTATTTTCATATGCAAGACAGATACTACAACTATTCAAAGAATGAAAATGTATCGACAGCGAAAAACTAAAAAAAAACAAGCAATCAATGATTGTATGTTAATTTTAATTATATGAAGTTCTTCAAACACAATTACATGACAAGTGAAATTGTGAAAACAATATTTATTTAGGCGTTTGTTTAACATAATCCAACAATTACTTCATTCTCTAATGAAGGTTATTTTCTAAATGCTAATTACAATGACAAACCGATCATGTCATATTTGAAGTATGGTTTTAATTACATTATTGTTTTTCTAAATATATGGATATTTTTAATGCCGATTAATAAAAAA
>NW_020537471.1:0-20045 GCF_003426905.1 Ctenocephalides felis
TTCTCGAAGGTGAACCAAAAAAAATATATAATTAAATGAAAAATACGTTAAAAAGCATGATATATAGTAACTATTGAATGTAAGTATGGACTGATATATGTTCATTAAGGATTCAAAGTTTGAGAATATGATGTTTGCTCCTAATAGTTGTTCTCCGTAGTAGTTGGTTTATTTGTGGTCGTTGAAATGCGCGTTTTGGAACAGCCGAGAATCAGAAAGTATGTACGAAACACGATCTCAATTTGTTCCACGACGCTAAAATGGAAAGACCTGTTGCGCTTGTGCTACAGTACAATAAAATATATTATGTTTGTGTTTCTCTATCAGATGCTTTTAAAAATTGGACGATTAAAACTTAGCTTAAAGGTCCACCACCGATATCTCAAAAAAACAGTAAAGTTAAGAATTTTTAAACGACAATATTTGAAAGTAGAGGGAAGGAAAGATATATAACCAGACACCACCTTGATTCATATGACGTTGTTATGAGAAGAAAAACGGTAATGTTTAAAAATCCATAACAAAAATATTTTCTTGCGTTGTTATTTGTTTTGATTGTGAACACTGTTGCTTAATTTTTCACACCTTAATATAAGTTTGAAGTTTACTTGTTTGTGTTTGTGTAATTGTTTTACAAAATTTATTGTTAATTTTAAGTTAGATTCGATAGTTTTTTTATATAATGTTTATAAAGGGTTAAACCTAAGTGGGGTAAAAGGGTCCAACTAAACCTTCACCCTGGCAAAGGTGTAAAAAAAGGAAATAAAATAGTAAATCAAGTTAAAATAAGCAATTTCACAAGAGAAAAATAAAATAGTTATTCCAACTGACAAAATACCAGATCAAGGTTAATATCAGTGTTATCGCTGTAAAAAATGCAATTAAATTTGAAATTTATATTTTGTATTGGTTGAGTATCTATTACTATTACTTTGTATCTATTACTTTGTAAAAATCCTTTGAAATTAAAAAACCGCCTATGGGGTAAGAAGGCCTAGGTGAGAAATTAAAAAAAAACAGCAAAAAAATACGTTTTCAGAATGATGAATTAGCTGGAATTTTTACTGAACATAGTCCGATAGTTGTTTTATATGTGTTATTTGTAATGATATAATAATTTTGGTTGCACAATGTAATTGTCAAATTCAAATTGGACCTTTGTGTCTCGCCCTACCCATTTACAGAAATAGTAATAATAAAATTCACTCCATAGAGTTGGCACAACTGTATGGTTTGCCATATATGAAAAACCGACGTAGTTTTTAAGTAATTCATCACAACAGCTTAAAGAACACCCGTAAGTTTTGATCGCCGATGATTATTGTATCCAAGTGACTATGTTAGTGTCATCATTACCTGTACCTGATGCTGTAAATATTTATTGCACGATAATGCGCGGCCCATCGGTCAAATACCACTTCGATTATTTGATAAAAAATGGCATTTTATAATACCACGCGACTTTTAACTATTATGTAAACCAAAAAAGACCAAAAAATGAAGATACTATATACCGTATAAGCTATCTATAAATACGTGACGAATTTGAAAAAATCACAATTTGATGAATCAGGCTATTACAAAAAAAACCTAGTGGTGCATGACATCGTGCCGTAAGGTAAATTGCTGGAACTTCCCGTACTGAAAACTAAATTAAAAAAAAAACACTTAGCAATACTTTGTAAAAATTATTTTTGAAAAATTTTGATTTTTTTAAAAAAAAAACGTATTTTTTTTTTTTTTTTTTTGTATTTCCATTGTTTTGAAAATGGTGATTCTTTTTTTTCAAGCAATCGCGCTGCATAGCTGATTTGAGTCGAAAAATTAAAGCACGTAGCCGTCTAACGTGCAAACATTGGTACGGAACTCATATAAATGTACACAAAATTAGTACTTTATAAAGTAAATCCTTATAAAATGTCTGATAATACGATGAACATATGTCTAATGATCATTTTTGACCGCCAAATGGCATTATTTTTTACTTTTTTCATTGGACCTCCGGTGACGCTAGACGTACAAAAATTTCACCAGTTGTTCATTTCGTCGATATAAGTAAAATGGTTTTTGAATTATTTCAATCGGACACTCCGTTATCTCAAAAACTGAAATATCAGTGTTAGCACTTTTGCCCCGTATCTCCGAAACGGCCAGACCTACCTTCGTCAAAAACTAATCAGCACGTCTCCTTATCAGTAGCAAACGAATGTTTTTTGAAGTATTCAAATCAGTTGATACGTGTTCGCAAAATCGTCGACGAAAATTTGTATCCGCACAAACACACACATCCAGTTTTTCTAAGGTATGCCAAATGTTCAGAAACCTTTGAAATGTAAAGATATATAAAAAATTTCATTTTCGATTGTTTTGCGATTATTATAACTTACCCTACGGGAAAGTTGATAAGAAAAAGTGTCAAAGCAAAATTTCTCTGATCCCGGTCAGCTAGAAAATTGGTATCAAGCTTGATGCATATTAGCTTTTTTTCTTTAAATAAAAGTGACGACGCCGAAATACTAAGAATGAAAGTAATTAACAAAATTATAGAGAAATTGTTATCAGTAAAACTAGACACATTACATATTACATATGCTGCAACACTCAGTATCAGGAAGTTTTGAATAAATTATCGGTTTTGAATATAGAAAGTACGTGTAGATTTTTTTTATGAATAAACTATTACTAAGCAATTATCTAAACAACAAATGCAAGCGCAATAATTATGAATCGATTAAAACTTTTTGCAAATTGGTTTCATATTGCAAATTAGTTATATCGTATTGCACCAGATTCAAAATTTGCTAATTAGTAATTCAAATTGACATCGTTTGAATTTTAGCAACAAATAGCAAAAAAGTATTTTTTTCATTGCTTTGGAACGATTGACTCGTCTTATATAATAAATAGATAAGTGCAATACACTTTGCGAGATAAATTTATTTTGAAATGCTTCAATTAAAAAGTAATAATTGGGCGTAAAATTCACTGCTTTCCTTGAAATAGTTAATGAAAAACATAGTTCATTTATAATTCACAAATAATTTCTTGTGTTTATAAATATTAATTAGTTAATAATGACAATTCACATCTTTAGAGGTTGAAACGATAAGATAATATTAGCGTATTCATTAAGTTAATACGGTAATATTATTATAAACATGCATTCCTATTGCAAAATTGCAATCTTAATTTAACACTTTCGGGACGGCACCGATTTCAAAACAATCTACATTACCGGCTGTAAACTTGATTTCATTGTGTATGTTATGCAATTTGTTTGATAAAAAATTGTGGTCATTGAAGGACATACATTTATAATAATTTATTTTTGATCATTTTATAAAGAATGGTGACGTTCAAAATAATTTCCAAAATGCATAGCTGGTTGATTTTGACATGTTTTACAATAAAATGTTGTTCGCCGCCTTCCTCCTGGTGCTTTTCTGTCAGAACAGACAATACAATCCCTTTTTCTTCACTCGCGTTCAGAATATGCCACTGATTAGTCAGTATATTTGGTCATTTTTTTGCTGCCATAATGGTTTATTTTTTCTATTATATTGTCTAATAATTCATTTATAAAATACAAAGTAAAATAATCTATTGGATGTCTTATATTGCTTGGTATTATTATTATTAAACTCGATTATTGAAGGAGAATCGGCACATTCGCTGATGTCTTCCCGCTCTTCATTTATTTTGTCGAACTTCTTCTTTTTGTTGGTTGGATAATATCATCAATCACATTCATCACCGGTGCGAATAGTAATTTCGTAAAATTTGTCTGTATGAATGTCTATTTGAAACTCATTTTCACTACTGCTTAATTCACAACATTTACAAGTCTTTTTGCCATATTTAAAAGCGTTTGGTCGTTTTAAATATTAAAAAAAGACCATATGGCAAAGAAAAAGGCTAAAAATACTACTAAAATAATTTAAAATACTGTTTATCACTGCTATATGTAATTTATTCAACTTTTCGATGCAAACTGAGTCATTGTTTATAAAATAGCCTGGGCCTCACAGAGTTTGTTGTCCCCAACAGCCGTCCCCAAAGTGTTAAAATTTAGTAGATAATCTTGCAGATTTGATTTATTGTTAGAGATTGAAACATAATAATGAGAATGTATGTTGTCCACAAAAAAAATAAAAACAAAAATGTTTACTTATTGTCAACAAAGATAAATAAATAAAAACACTATTAGCAATATTAATAGCGCTAGCAATCAAAAAATTCTTATTTGTAAATTCTAAATAATAATTTAATTAAACTAACGATAAGATAAGAACCATTGATCAATCTTACAATATGTTAATTATTTATATTTAATAATGATTGTATTAGGTGTTATCAAGAGACCATTTCCTTAGTAAGCATGTGTTTGTTGGGTTCGTAAAATAGTTGAAATTGATTTGTTTTATTTTATTATTCTATCATGCCCTGACATTTCGATTTGTAGAGAACAGAATACAATAAGTCCATTCATAGAAATGATCCTTACTTGGATAAGGAGTCGAATTGCTATTAAACAATAATATTCAAGGTACAGGTATACACGAAGAGCGAGACGAAGAAAATAACATTGCGTAATTTCTTTCCCACACTTCGTGCTGCGTAAAACATTATTGGTGCCGATATCGTGATTTGTAGAAAAACACTGTTTAATGCATGTCGCAATAAATTTGAAATTTGAAAAGAAAAATTGTGAGAAAGAAACACATCGTTTACATCGTTAGAGCACTATAGAAAATCTTATAACATTTGTAAATTTTCACAAAAATGAAATAAAATCGTAAAAAACAACTTTTAGTATTTTTTGTAAATAAGTAATATTGACATTAATATATAAAATTATAAAAAAATAACAATTGATGTTTTTGTTGTTGGTTAGATATTTTGAAAAATAAAACTCGAATGACAACTTTTCTTCAACTTTTGTCGATCGTTTAACAAAAAATAATTTACCTCAATTTATTAGTTTAAGAATTCTACTAATAACTTATCAAGTTTTATAATGACAATTTCTACAACGCTTCTCGATGCTGGATGAAAATGAATTTATTTATTTATTTAGCGTGATGAAGAAATAATATATATTGGCTATTGTCAAAAGATCAATTTTTAACTTCCCGTAGGGTAAGCTGTAGTAATCGCATAGTAAAAATTGAAAATGAAAATTTCTGCAAATCTTTACATTCGAAGGTCTTTGAACATTTTGGCATACCTTAAAAAAATGGATGTATGTGTGTGCGGATACAAATTTTCTTCGACGATTTCGTGAACACGGTTCAACCGATTTGAATGGATCAAACAACATTCCATTCCAATGGATAAGGAGACGTGCTGATTAGTTTTTGGACAAGGCAGGTCCAGTTTGGAAGATACAAGGCGAAAAGTGACAAAAATGGTAATTCAGTATTCGAGAGAATGGAGCGTTCGATTTCAATACATAATTCAAAAAACCTTTTACTTGTATTGATAAAATGAAGAACTGATTAGATATTTGGAAAGGCAGGTCTAGTGGATTCGGAGATCGAGTTAATAAAAATGACATTTAGCGGTCGAAAATTATCATTAGACATTAGATAAATTATCAGATATTTGGATAGAGATTTAAATCATAAGTATAAATTTTGTTCACGTTTCTATGGGTTCCGTACAAATGTTTATCGGTTAGCGACGCGGCGCTTACGCGCTTATGTAAAACATCCACGCAACATGATTGCTTTAAAAAAAGTTCAAAATTTTCAAAAAATCTCAAGGTATAAAAAAAATCAAATTTTTAAAAGTCAATTTTTTCAAAATTCTATCAATTTTCAAAAAATTTTAAAGCTTTTTTTTAAAAAAAATTAATTTTCAGTGCGGTAAGTTCCAGCAATTTGTCTTGCACGATGCCATGACCATTAGTTAAAATAATTTTTAAAGCTTTTTCGAACAGTGGACGTGTCATAACATGAGAAATATCTATATATGCATATATACTTATTATGCTATTTGCTATTAATCGAAGCATTTATTTACCCGAACGCCCAATCAATGGATTCGGCATTCGATTTAGACATTCTAAGTACTATCAAAAAATTTGCTAATGTTTCATGATATATATATGTCTTATATATAAAAATGGAGCTCTCTCGAATAAAACTCGAAAACGGCTGGATCGATTTGGCCAGTCTTAGTCTTGAAAAATTCGTGCCAATCCAGATAAAGGCCAAAAGGTGAAAAATTATTTCAAATCCGCGTAGAAACTTTACATTTTTAATTTGAAAATTTTGTAGAAGCGTAATTTAAATAAAACAATGGACGGTGGCAATTTCGTGAAATGTCAAACGCTTTTGACAGATGATGTTCAATTACGTTTAATAGGATGTTTTACGCGAATATTATTTATTTATGATAAATTTGTAGTAAGTAGTTTTGTTTGTACTTTTATTTATATACAAAAACGTTAGTAAACGGGCCGCAAGTGTTACTAGAGACTCAAAATATAAACTTTTTTGATATGTTAATATGAAAATGCACTTTTTGGCATATTTTTCACAATCACGGTGCTTTAAAAGATCTCAATAATTATATACTTATTGGTATTTATAAAACATTTTCTAGATTATATTATTTTTTATTTATGTTATTTTAATTCAGAACCTAAATTTGGTATCGATCGAAGGGACATTTTGTCGAATAACATTTTCCCAGTTATAATTTCCCAGAATTTATCGAATAATAGATAGTAATATATGAAGGTCCGCTCACCAACGATGTGTCAAAAATCAGTAAAGTTAAGCATTGCTTAACAACAATATTTGAAAGTAGAGGGAAAAAGATGTATAACCAGCTATAACCTTGATTCTTATGACTTTGCTATTGAGAGATAAAAAGTGATCTTTGAAAATCCATAATACTTCTTATTAAATTTACTTTAATTCATCGAATGTTACTTGAAACTTTTCAAAAAGCAGGTCAAAGAAGAAATACTCAATTCATTTTCTATCTCTACTCGCGGAAATTTGAAAAATTTGTATAAGCTCAGTAGTATTATTTACAATTATACACAAAATCCAGAATCCAAAAAGAATCTGAAAAACTTGAAACGTAATCAATAAGTCGAAAGACCAAAAAAGACTTGGATTAAATTAGAATATACTATGTTTCCTATAAAACTGTGTATAAAACTTCCAGTTTGATGGTATTGACAAAATATAGACAAACTAATGGTGTTTATAGCATTCAAACAACAGATCCTTATACACTTAAAGTATTAAATTTTTTGATTCTCTAGAAATTGTTTAGAATATACCTTACTTAGCAAAACAACGTTTGCCGGGTCAGCTAGTATATATATATATATATATATATTGAAATGAATAAAACAGCCAATGCGTCGAATGTAAACAATTTATTTATTTTTTATACGTTTCGAGACTAGATGTGTCTCATCATTCAGCTAAAAGAAATTTACAATATAAAGAAAAGGTTTCAAAAAAAATGAATTTATACAATGGAAAAATTAATTGAAAAAACAACAAATTATACACACCAGATCAGGAAAAACCCACTTTACTAAAACATTTTACAACACCACAATCACATGACACTACTGTAGGAAAACAAAAATAATTTACGAAAAGACCGAAAAAGGTAGATGTAAAAATGTAAAAATACATAATTATTTGTTTTCAAAGCATAGCAACACGAATGGACTAAGAATGCGTCGAGAGACGTGTAGACGGCTATGCGACCAACACGCGTGCATGTGGGAAGGATATCAGGGGTGTAGTATGGCGTCAGATTTACAGAAATTAATTATATTTTGATAACTTTCTGAGAGTAAGCTAGAAGAACTGCGTTTGTTAACACAATTAGAATGTAAAAAGATGAAACATGATTCGGAAAATCTTCTAAGGTCTACATTTTTTTCTTTATATAAAATTATAGGATGGTCAGTATTAAACGAATGTTTGAAATTAATAATGTGCTCAGAAAACATTGTTTTAAATTGTCTAGGGTTTTTGAATTATAAATATGTTGATTCATTCTCTTGCTAATGTATTGGGAACTTTCACCGATATAACAACTGTCACAATCTAAACAATTAATTTTATAAACGGCATCGGTGATTCGGTCAGACGGAGATTTTGATTTTAAGGTAGAAAACAGGGAACTGAGTGTGTTATCAAAAGTGAAAACTAAAAGAAAACCTTCAACAGAAAAAAGTTTTTTTAAAAAATAAGAAAAACTACCCAAATAAGGTAAACAAATAATGCCTTTATATTTGCTAAATAAAGAAGAAGAATTTGAATCGGCAGTAAAATATTTTTGAACAACGGAAGTGACATTATTATTATCAATATTGGTAACGTTTAAAAAATTTAACCTATTTTTAATTATATTATTGATTAAATGTAAAGGATAAGAGTTATTTGTGAGAATGGAGCGGACTAAATCCAAATTTTTATTCCAA
The DNA here is from genome assembly GCF_003426905.1 of Ctenocephalides felis. Taxonomy (NCBI): domain Eukaryota; kingdom Metazoa; phylum Arthropoda; class Insecta; order Siphonaptera; family Pulicidae; genus Ctenocephalides; species Ctenocephalides felis. Next base: position 8,465 of record NW_020537471.1, read on the forward strand.
AAAGTTTTATTGCTTAAAAGAATAGCTCTATCAATGAGAGAAATGATGATGGAAATTTTTACAGAACGAGAATGAAACGATAAGTAATTAATGTATCTACCGGAAGAAGTTGGTTTTTGAAACCAATCAGTTAAAATAAAATTGTTTTGGTTTCTAATGAGTTTAATGTCTAAAAAACTAATGGAATTGTCATCTTCAAACTCACAAGTAAACTTTAAATGATTGTTAAAAGAATTAAAGGAATCAAGAGTGGAGGAAATGGAATTATTTTCTAAACACAAGAGAACGTCATCAACATATCTAAAGTAAAAGAAAGGTTGAACAGAAAGTTTGGGTAGAACAAAATTTTCAAGTAACTGTAAAGTTAAATCTGCCAAAGGAGGACTGATGCTAGAACCCATAGGCATACCAAAAATCTGAGCAAAAAATTTATTGTCAAAACAAAAATATGTATTATTGAATATGAAATTTAAAATGTATTTAAACCAAAATAAATTGATAGTTGTATGTGGTCTGATGTCATTCCAACGATCCGAAATGGCATCCAACGCAAGATCCCATGGAACGTTAGTAAACAACGAAACGACATCAAAGCTTACCAAAGAAAAGTTAGACGGTATGCTTAAGTTGTTGAGATATTTTGCCAAAATAAAAGAGTTTGAGACATTAGTTTTTGATAAAATGGTGACCTTAGAGAGAATAGTACTTAAATATTTAGTTAAATTACTTAACGGTGAGTTTATGTCAGCAACTATAGGTCTTAACGGTAAATCTGCTTTGTGGATTTTTGGAAGGCAATATAATATATATATATATATATACATATATATATATAATATAATATATATATATATATATACATATGTGTGTGTGTAAAAAAGTTATCAATAAAACTCTACTACCCCCATAAACGTCCTTCATTCGTGTACCATTACCTAAGCGAGATAGGTTTTCGAATCCAGGTACACACAGGTGCGAACGGCGCACGCAACAAAGTAACTCACACAGCGAGAACAGGCGAGAGATTATCAACAAGTGCGCAATATGCACGATCGGAACTCTGCCGTTCTATAAACATCAATTCGACTCGATATAATACAACGATCAAAACACGCACAGATTTTTTAGTTAGTGACCACTATTGTGGATGGATAAGAAAGAAAATCTTCGAACTATTAAGATGCAAATTTTGTTGTAAATCTGGAGTTAAAATAGATTACACTGAGAAATGTATCAACTGTTTCCTATTGATGTTATTCCTACGTTCTACATAATATTCAAATCTTGAAATATTTGGTAGGAAAGGTGGAAGATATTAAAACAATTGCAATATCAATCATTCGATTTGTTATTGATAAAGACGAAGGAACAGTTAAAACTGTTCCAAATAATATTAAACAATGACATTGTTTATGTCAATTATGTATGTGATTACCATTGAGACAATGTTCAGATTTTCAACATTAAAAGTTCGAAATATAAATTATTTTATATTGCATAAATAAGTTGTTCAAATGTTAACACAAAGTTTATGTTTTTGATAACATAAAGCCACATATCATTAGCAACTGTAGTAAATATTACATGTATGTTTTTTGTCTTTACATCGGTCCATAATAGTTTATTTATAAGCTCATTAAAACATATCGTACTTTCTAAATCGCTTATACACAGTTACATATAATATATGAAAAGCATTGCTTTTTGCTTATAGAGGTACTGTAACACATGCCGTTGAATACAACAGGTATGTCAACACTAGCAGTAACAGTAAATACAACAGTCAACTATCGGAAAACATTGCTTTAGAAACTCCTTAAACTTCGTAATTATAAGCAGAATACTCTTATAAAAATATTAACGTAAGATATAAAAATTTAGATAAGGTTGTTAAAAAAATTGTTCACAACCCGACGCTAGATTTCGAATCACTTAACTGGTAAATTAATTTTGAATGAGAATTGACCGATAGTTATTACCTGGACAAGCAATTTGCGAAGTATACATATGGTTGTCATGGGAACGAGTCTGTTGTCACAAAAAATGTAACAGTTTGACAGTTGCGAATTTCGAAAGTAAGAAACAAGACTTACTTGAGATAGTAGATTTGTCCTTCGAGCGTGCGAGCTTGCTCCCAGCCCGGAGGCAGCGGTCCGAGTTCTTCCTGAAGCTGAGCAGCGCTCACCACATCGTAGGATCTCTGCTTCATATGATGGTGTTGTTGTTGCGCTTGTGTCTGTGCCCCGAGGACACTGCCATTGTAAGTCTGCTGCAACGAAGCAGGCGAACTGTGCGCCCTCGAATGGGATACCTGTAGACCAGGAACTGTGACTTGGCCGCCTGCGCCGGCACTACCGCCGCCTGCAGCGGATCCGAACGCAGAGTCGGCAGAGTTCTCGCGCGAATGTGATATAGAAGGCGACTTGGAACCTGTCGAAGGCGGATTGAAAAATGAATTTGGCAGATTTCGCATCCTGAACGGGACTTGCAACGGTTTCTTAGTCGAGTCCGGTTTGAGGACGCTGTCGAACAGAGCTTGTAGGTCCGAGTCAGAGTTCTGATCCATCGTTACGATGTGATGAGGCTTCTGCTGCTCCAAATCCTGGTTCAACGCCATCGCTGAAGAATATCTTAAATGTTCAAAAACCACCACAAGAACGAGGAATATTAGTGCACGCCACTGATTTCGACGGTGCACGTCGACACCTTTTCCAAGTGGCCGATCGTCGCCACTCACGCACTCACTGCCACACTAAAAACACGATTATCCCAGAGTTCGTCGGACTCGCGGTTCCTCGGGGAGCCCAAACAAAAAAATTCTAACAGCGCTCACTACGCGGTGCACGCTTTGTGCCTCACTCGATCCAACTGAACTTCCTGAACCAAAACATGCGTTCAAAATCCATCGCGGCTAACGCGTGGACAGCACAGCACGGAGCACGACCAATGCGATCGGTCGACGTCGCCGTCACTTCGTTTCAATCCGAGTCCGCACCTATGAACCAAAGCGGACCAGCGTTTTCGAAGCGAACCAAGAGCTGGCGCACCGAGTTTCATTTGTATGGGGATTGGATTGGACGGATTGGATATATGTATTATATAAATTGGCATTTTTGACAGAGACCTCCACGACTCCACGCTTCCACTAGAGACAAACAAAATTCTTGTAAAAGAAGTTGGATGTTAAGTATGTTGGATGTTGGTGTTGGTGACCGTCCAAATACATATATATTCATCATGAAACGGGATTTGTTTGTCATATTTATTTGTACAATTTTTTGTGTTTATTTGTAATTAGGGAAGTTAGTTTAATTTAATTATACTACATTTTTATCTTGTTAAGCAAACATGACACAATCCTGAAATTATTAAAACCTCAAATTTGCGTTTGGTCAATGGAAGATGATTTTGGTTTATTATTAATATTATTACCATTGATCTTGGCCAAACAAAAAGGTTTGAAAGTCTACTAAAGAATTAAGTGTCTATTTGTACAAATAATTATTTTTGGAATTTTGTTACATGATTTTGGGTATTATTATCCACTATTATCTCTTGAGAGAGAGACAGTTAAAAAGTTTACACACTATGATAGTATTAAAATCACAACATAAATTTCTCGAGCAAAGAATTTTAGTTTTTTATATTTGCAATTGCAATACAATAGTGAATTATATAAATTATTTTACAATCGTAACACACTTTTTTTAAAATAATTTTGTGGTAAATGTTCTTTTCTGTTAACATATCATGACAGTATTTTATTTACAATAATTCAAATGAAAGTTTTTCAATAACAAAGTCTTCAATTTTCAAGTTGTTATTGGAAAATTCAAAGATTAATTTTGAATGAAAATATTTAAATTTCAATGATATGTAAAAAAAAACAAGTTGTGCTTTTCAACTTTCTAGAATCAATCAATTCATCTTTCCTTAGTAGTAAACTACTAACCTTTTGTATCTTATTCTCGCCTCACAATTAATTTTATATACAACAAATTGTGCAATTAGGTTTTATATTTGCATAGAACAATGATACAACCTTAATTAGAGCAATATAACTTACATGAATACCTGCAACTAAAGAATTTAAATTGCAGACAATACATATAAGATCAAAAACCGAAACAAACTGTAAATCTACTTTTTAGAAATTCAAGTAATTAAGTTAGTAAGACATTAAAGATATATATTAAAAACAACATATATCATTATTTTACTACAATTTATTTCAAAATTATAATAGGAGTATTTATGTCTTGGAGTATAAATATTCATTATATGTACAAGCACACAGATATTTCAATTTAATTAAACTGGTAACGAGTTTATTCATATGCAGCTTCTAATACCTTAATCCATTCATCAATTTTTCAATTACTCTACTTTTTAATAATACATTGTACATATAGTACACACATTAGATATAGAATTAATTTAAATTGAAATAACAAAGTGAACATTTGTAATAAGTTATTACTGTTCTCTCAAAATACACACAAGGTCATATTAAGGCACACGCCTACACATTAAGCCACTTTTTGAAATGAGTATGTACGAATAAAAAATTAAGAATATCTATCTAATTTAAGAAAATACACGCTACAGATGTAAATGACAAATGCAAGCAAAAGTAAATGTACTTTACTTTCTACCTGGAAATCGGGGAGTAAAATTTTCGCATCTATTGTTTTATACCTAAACTATGAAAAGTAATCGAGCTTGAAGTATTCAATTCAATATTATTAGGAAAATAATGCCATAGCATGTTGGCTTAAATTTTTATATAAAACAATATTGATACAACAAAGAAAAAATATTGATGTGCACATGAGTTCATATTGAGTATGAGTACATTAATTTAATGTTTGCATAAGTTGCAACAGCCCCTTAACAGAATTCATATGAAAAATATTGTTGTCAAGAAGCAATTGAATTGCTAAGAAATAAAAGATACATATTTATCATTAAAAAATCAGTGCAAGAAATTTTACAAATGCAATGAAGTTTATTTAGATAGCAATTTAAAAATATAGAAATCAAATTTAAAAATATAGAAATAGATAGAAATCAAACCTCTCAAAAGAAATTAATAAAAATATTCAGGTTAAAGAAAGGAGAGAGTTTTTTATAGCTAATCAAAAGAATATACAGTAGATCATTAAATTATGTTTGGCAACTGACACCATATATATTTACAGCAAAATAAATAAATAAATAGCATTATTTATCAGTTTAGAAATTGAGAAATACATAACATCTGCACTATCTTTACATACCATTATAAGTAGAAATATCCTCCTAAAATTTGCTTATGCTTTAATTTCATTTTAACAATAAAAGTACATATTAAAAATATAGAAATAAATTACTAAACAGAAATATGTTGTTCAACGATAAAACAAAGATATAACAGCTAAATGCAACTGCTTTGCAACAGTGACTGAAAACTGAAACTAAATTTATGCATGTAATAAATGAAACAAAAACTACACATAAAATGTATATATATATATATATATATATATATATATATATATATATATATTTTGTAGAACTTCGAACAAAGAATTAAAAAAGTAATAAAAAACAAAGTTTTTTAAAAAAACATTTATTTAATTACTGTCGACGTTTCGGGACTAGGTATGTTCCATCTTCAGGACATCTGTCACAAAACATGATCTTGATAAGAAATGTTAGAAAATTAAAAAGTTTTTAAAAAAACTTTCTTTTTTGTTTGTTTAAATCTTATCAAAATCATTTTTCTTGACAGATGTCCTGAAGATGGAACGTACCTAGTTCCGAAACGTCGACAGTTTATAAATAAAGAAATGTTTTTTTTTCAAAAACTTTTGTTTTTTATTACTTTTTGGATTCTTTGTTCGAAGCTCTACAAAATATTTACAAATCCAAGACTCTACCATCATATATATATATATATATATATATATATATATATATAATATCTTTAAAATAAGCCTTATAAATATAAATGTATCATGATTAAATTTTGTTATTTCATGTGCAGAAAGTATTATATATATATATATATATATATATATATATATATATATATATATATACACCTTCATTCATAATACATATACTACCATGTATATGCATGCGTAAGTGATATGACTTTCAACTGCATGACTATTATTTCCATATGAGGCACATTTTTAAGTACATAACATTTCAATAATATGTTAAATGATTTCTTCCAATTTGATTATCATGATAATTCCCCAATCGGTGCATTCTGAAGCCACAAATTATGAATGTAACTATATAACTCATCACTTACTGCCACCTGAAAATGTGACCAACAGTTAACATCATGACGTCTTATTATATAAGGTTTGAAACTTGTACTTTTTGATTATCATAATTACCTTATATGGAGTTGGATTGAGATTCCTTTTAAGATCCTGCCTCAAGGTTTTAAGTGAGGCCTGCACTCTATTTTTAACTTCTATAAGTGTTGGTAAAGGTTGACATATATGACCATCTTTCCAGTACAACTTGAAAATAAATGAGGTTCAAATAATGTGTGAACATGTTGATTATTCATTAATTCAAAGCGCTTGTAAATCAAATTTTCTGATTTAAATAATGTGAAACAGACTTACAGAGATTAGCAAACTACATGATTAAACTTTTTGTACAGCAAAATACAAAAACTTTTCCTATTATCTCTTACCTTATAAAGGGCTTCAACTCTAGAAGGAATTACATAAGCTCTTTTTGATTCCTGGAATGCGTGTCTGCATAATACCTTTTGTCCAATCATTGGTGCGGGTTCGTGAGTTCTTTGAAGCAAGTCAATAAGGGCATGTCCATCTGCCCCATATAAACGATAGGCATTCTTACGACCTGGCATTGTAACTTTAGCAACATCCTGGCTGAGTTTAATTCGAGGTTGTCCATTTATTTCTACCATTTTGTAGACACAACCAAGTGCTGGTTGCCTTTGACATGTAACTGCCAAATATTTAAATTATTATTTATTGCAAAAATAAATTATAAAATGACTATTGAATATTATAATGAGATGTTATAAATAATGATTTAGATATTTTACTAAAAAAAATCTACTAATTTTATTAAATGTTGATATTGGAAGTGCTACTAAGGAAAAAAAATCACTTTGCACATGTAAAAGTTTCAGAATACTTGATAAAAAGTATTTTCAGAATATTATTTAGCCTAAATGTCAATAATTTAATTATATTTAACCACTTTTTATATTCTCGCTAATTAAACTTACCTAAATGCGTCCCAATTCCAAAACAATCTATTTTGTGTCCCTGTTCATTGAGACTGAGTATTGTGTCTTCATTGATATCATTTGATGCAATTATCATGAGTCTTGCAAACCAAGGAATGTTGTATTTCTCTGCTATCCTCTCAAATGTTTCTCTGGCCAGAACTGAGAGATATGCTAAATCACCAGAGTCTATTCGTATACCAACAGCTTTGTACCCTAGATCATTGAGAGCCATAGCAACACTGCAGAAATTCAGTAGTCCACTCCTGGTATAAAACCAAATATTTTAAAAAATCATACTATTGATTTTAAAAATTACATTTCTATGCATTGAATGGTTTTTAGAAAAGGTTTGACATGGAAAACATATTTTTAATAGTTGTTCTGCTTATTTTTGTTAATGTGCACTAGTAATAAGTTTTTTTTTCTATATTTTACTGCTTTTTGAACACAAAAACAGCTGTCTCATAAAACTTCTTTCAAAAAACCAGTCAATTTGTGCTTCACAATTATAATATATATATATATTATAATACAAAAATATTTAGTTAAAAAAAATAAAAGTAATATAAAATATGAATTCTAACTACATTCTTTAAAAAGTACATTTTTATATTATTTTATAGTGTGATCAAATAAAAACTTATAACATGTGGAATTTCATGTGGGTTGCAGAAGTACCCAATTGCAGCTACCACGAAAAAAAAAATGCACAAAATAAGTTAGTCTATAATATTGAGGAATAAATATTCCACCTAACACGCTTAACTACAGTTAAATTTAGTAATACAGAATGCTTTTAATTTAATAATATTAGCTTACGTATATAATGCCATTGAATGTAGATACAAACATGCCAACTGACATAAGAAAGTTAACAAAATGTTGTAATATTGAAGCCAAGAATATTTTGAACAATATGGGTTGACAAAGATGAAGATAAGATAAATAAAGCAACAAAATATTGGCAAATAAAAATAAGTCACACCATTGTGATACATATTTCATTCTACTAAAATAAAGACTGTATATCTAACCAAAATTGTAAAAAGTAACTATAAAACAGCATGCTGGAATTTGAAATACATTGAGAAGTATAATACGTTTGTTTTTCATATAACATAATTCAATAATAAATCATTATATTTAATGAATCTATAGTTTAATACTTGAAATATTGATAAACTTCTTTAATATATGACAAATCCAATACTAATTAAATACCAAACAATTATGAAAAAGAAACATGTAATTAATAATGAGAAATATATAATTTTGTATAAAGATATTACCTCCTGCAAGATATGGTACAATATCATTGCACCATGATCTATCTTAGCAGGAAACTGATCTAACGTACATAATGCATCTCATGCAAGTATTAAAACTCTAGAAATATAGCGTGCTTTTGTGAAGAGCAGTGCTTGCCTCAACTAGGGGGCTCAGATGTGTCCAACAAATATATATTTTTATATGTACATGTAAAAGTATGTAGCAGATATGAGTTAAAATACTAAACATATAATTTCGACGACTTTACCAACATTAACAACATACCTTGCAACATGAGTTGGTGGAAATTAGTTTGAGGTGAACGATGTCAAAAAAATAATAATGCAAAGCCAAGACAACTATTCATTATGAGCACGTTCTCAATAGAATTGCATGTCGCTGCAAGACCTTGACAATGAATTTCTTCTATAAAAATTACTAATAATCTTTTTTCATAAAGATTACTATCGCACAATGATTTTTGAACCATATGAAGTATACAGGTAAGATAAATAATACAAGCAAAACAGACATAATGTTGATCAAAATTAATTAATCGATCAATTTATTAAATCAACTAAAAACATGGAATTTTATTACTCAGAATGCATCAGGATAGATTTTTAGACCTGAATGCATACATAAATTAGGGAAAAAATAATATAGTAATATTATATGTTATTTTATTCTATAGCTTCAATCAACAATAATAATTGAGAAATTAACGAAAATAATTATAAAAACTCAAAATTCACATTAAAATTGTTAAAAATCTCGAGCAATAGATCACAATGCAGTATGATTATTCATGCCAATTAATAATTCTTGTTGGATTATCATCCCGAAAAAACATATATTATAGCATATGTGAAACTTGATTAGAACAAAGAAGGAAAAAATAGAAAAACAAAGGCGAGGGGCAATACATTAGTGCCATTCAAAAAGTTGATTTTTTCTCGATATTGGTCGATCTTTTGAGAAGTGTAAATCAAAAAAATATATCTTGACTGAATGTTGACTAATCTATGCTAAACGAAATTAAAATTCATAAAAAGAAAAATAATATTAATTAATACAAATTATATTTTAAATCCAAAGTTATTCATATCTTAAATTAATGCGTCGTTCAACAATATTCAATTAGGCACTATTGAATCGATACGAAAAAAAAAAGTATATTGCAGAAACTTATAGAGCATTAAATAATTTCACTAAACGTAACTTCAAAGAAATCATGTTGAAATTTCTTTCAACAGAGACCAAATTCTATTCAACATTCACTTTGTTTTTGGGCAGCGGCAACAACTTGCACTTTGTTTCAAATCCAAAACGCAAAATGTTTCGTTAGTACTAATCCAATTTGAAAAATAAAGCAAACAATTTTATTTTGAATGTAAAGTGTAGGAATTAAGAATATTCTGACTTGTTTACCTCAAAGTCTTTTCCACCAATTCTGTATTGTACGAGTATATAATTTGCTGGCACTGGCATCTGTAATTACGTTCGGCCACATCTCTGCTATTCGTCGTAGTCTCAATAGTATTGCTTTGTTTCGTCGTATTTGTATTATTGTAGTTATGATTTTTACTTAAACTGTTATTATTTGTATAAACGTTACTGTTTTCGGATGTGGCCGTTGTGCTGTTGTGGTTTGTCATGCGACTAGGATACCTCTTCACATCGTACGTGTCGACTAAAGCCATGAATCCATCCGGGAATGCAATTGCGAAAGAGATCAGCGCGGCCAATTCGCCGTCGCTCGCCTCCTCCGGTCCGATGTCGAGCAGGGTGGACAACTTCTGGCGCCAGTCAATGCTCAGTTGGCGCAGGTCCTTCGCGTGGGACGTCTTTTTGCACTGCAGCAGAGTGCTGCGTAATTCCTCCACCGATGTGAACGAAGTTATGTACGAGTGGGCATGGGTTCCCTTCACCGGTATGTTGAACAATTTACCGGCTAGAACATTGCTCGTCCCATCAAAACCGCCTATATTTGAAAAATACTGTTATTTTAAATTATCAATAAAAATTTAATCTATTGTAACACAACAAGTATTGTGCATATCAACAAGATGTTTCTTTTTTAAAAAAAAGCTGCATTACTATAGTATTTACAAGAGCTAACGAAATAGTATTTACTTGCTATAATATCTGTCATCTAAAAATTGGTCTATTTCCATGTACCTCAAAATGAAGTACCAATATTTACATTTACTATGATTGTGTTGCAGAAAACCTTATGTCCCAATACAATTGAATGCAATTGAATTTCGGCAAATATTTAACCTATTTTCAAATAAATATCAGTACACAATCTCCAACAAGGTTAAGCGACACGCAAGCGATCATTTCCCGACAATAAGAGCAGCAGCATGCACAGCTGATTGCTTCTTTAAACATAAACGCAGAGACAGATCAAAGTAAACACAAATGCGTGAGTCAATAATTAGGCCTACAGTAACGACCTTTCTTTCTATAAAGTTGTAAAAAAATTTCAATACTACCTAATAAAATGTTAAATCGATCGTTTCGACTTTCAATTTTTTATCTACTAAACAAAATAAAAAAAAAATCTACCAATTGGATAAATTGATAAATAAATAATAAAAATATTTCATGATTCATTGCGTTATTTATGGTGATTATTTACTAGTTGGATAGTGCTTTGAAGAGACGGATTTTCCCGAATTCAGGTCGAAGTAGTTAAATTTCAATTTACGGAATGAAAAGTATTATTTGTATGACTATCAAAACTTCGACTTCAGCTCATCGCTCGAATCTGGGGTTACTGATTTAGTTATTATTAAAGTTTAAATTAAAAAAAAGTCCATGTCATTATTATTTCAGTCTCGTTAGTTATTAAGTAGCATCCTGCGAATCCGAGAAATGATCATCTCTGATGTCTCTTTATTAAGACTATAAATGTCTTTAGATGTACACAAATATCTTAATAATTATGACAATTCTTGTATACGTCGGGGATCCGAGAAGTGCTATCAATACGAAAATATAGCAAAATATTAATTTAATTGAGATTGTTCCTTC